>NC_142655.1:47015606-47318636 GCF_055504915.1 Nelumbo nucifera
CTTTGATGAAATTCTTCACAAGAAGGTTGAGTTCTACGTCGATGACTTGGTTTTCAAGTCTAAGAAGAGAGAAGACCATCTCAATGATTTGTGTAGCATCTTCAATAGGCTAAGAAGATATCAACTAAAGATGACCCCTCTCAAGTGTACATTTGGAGTCACCTCAGGCAAGTTCCTCGGGTTCGTTCTTTGCCATCAGGGAATTGAAATTGATTAGTCAAAGATTGATGCCATCAAAAACATGCCAGAACCAAGGAACCTACAAGAGTTAAAGAGTCTTCAAGGACGGATAGCTTACATTTGATGGTTCATCTCCAACCTGCCAGGATGTTGTCAACCATTCAACAAGCTGATGAAAAAGGAATTCCATTTGAGTGGGATGAGGCCTGCAAAAATTCCTTAGAGAGCATAAAGCAATACATCCTCAAACCCCTAGTACTTGTTCCACCAATTCCTAAGAAACCATTCATCCTATACATCACAATACAAGAGCAATCATTAGGAGCCTTGTTGGCACAAGTCAATTTGGAAGGAAAAGAGAATCTATTCTACTACCTCAGTTGGACACTAATAGGAGCCGAGTTAAACTATTCACCCATAGAGAAGATTTGTTTTGCTCTCATCTTTGCCACAAAGAAGCTACGACATTACATGTTGGCACATACTGTCCACCTTATCTCAAGGGCAAACCCCCTCAAGTACATCATGACACAACTTGTACTTTCAGGGAGATTGGCTAAATGGGCTATCCTTTTGTTAGAATTTAACATCACCTATGTCCCATAGAAGGCCGTGAACAGACAGGTACTAGTAGACTTCCTTGCAGATCACCCTATTCCAATAGATTGGGAACTCTCTGAAGACCTTCCTGATGATGAGGTTTTCTACATAGACATCTTACCAGCATGGATGATGTTTTTTGATAGAGCAGCATGCAAAGATGGTGCAGGTGCCGATGTTGTATTTGTCTCGCCACAAAGAGAAATCTCACATACTCGTTTGTCTTAACTGAGCTTTGTTCTAACAAAATGGCAGAGTACCAAGGTTTAATCATTGGCTTAGAAATGGCCCTTGACATGGAAATCCACCACCTCACAATATATGGGGATTCAAAATTGGTAATTAACCAATTGAAGACAGAGTATGAGTGTGCAAGGACGACCTAGTTCCCTATCACCATTATGCAATGCAATTACTAAAGGAGTTTGAACTTGCTACCATTTAACATGTACCTCAAAGCTAAAACAATCAAGCAGATGCCCTTGCTAATCTAGCAGCAGTCTTAGCACTTATGGGTGATGAATCAAAAACAATACCTATTTGTGTAAAATGGGTTCTACCCCCTGAGTCACCTTGAGAAGAAATAAAACAGGAAAGTAATGTGGTTTCTAAATTTACTATGGAGGTTGAGGACTGGAGACGACCCTTCATCAACTACTTGCAGCATGGGAAGTTGCCCGAAAATCCCAAGCATAGAGCTGAGATACAGCATCGAGCATGAAGGGATGGGAGCTTTATCATATGGATGGCCGAACCTTGCAGGAAGGTTGGGCGAAATTTCAAAAATTTCTTTCTCTCTCATTAAGGAATCGTATTCCGTAATTTAGAAAACTGCATTTTCAAGGTCCGTTCTTGAAACAAAACCAAACCAAATCTGGAACCAAAAGAAGGGAAAGAAAAATACTTGATACATAATTAAAAGGAACTCCCAACATAGCTGTTCACACCCAAAGAGGATACCAAATCCGCCTCCATTGAAGATGACACAGCGTATGTTGAGGCAGGATTAGAAAGAATGGTTCTTCAGCAAGAACCTAGGATTCTTCACCAAGAATCGAGTAAGGTGGTGTGAGCATGACTTCTTATTGTTTTTTCACCAATAAACATCAAGAACACTTCTTGATCACTCCAGTAGGTGGAGATCGAACTGGGGTGGTGCCAAGAGCTAAGGGAGAGAAAAGACTACAAAAAGAATTGTGTTCCTTTTGTGGATTTTGCCCCCTATTTATAATCCTTTCAGGAGCAACTTCCTAATCTGATTAGGAATGAGATTTCCTAATCTAAATCTTGTATTTAGATCTAGACTCTCAAGTTGATAGAACTTATCTTATCCAACTACTAATCCCAGTTAGATTATAAACCCAGAATGACCCATTTTAATTAAACCATTTAAGCCTAGTTCGAAATTGGCTTTAGACCCATTAAGTCATATTGCTTACTTAACCCATTATGTGTTGGATAGTTTGGTTATCTTTATATGGTGCGGGACCCTAGAATTGACCTACACATCAGCCACATGGGTTCAACCCAGCCTTTGTGACAAGGCCTGGCCAAATTCATTGTAGGTCACAATAAACCCCCGAGTCCATCACCATGGGCTCTTAATGAGCCCAACATTTACACTAAATGGTCCTTGGGTCGAGCCATCTTGTGAAAACCCAAGGACTGTGGGCAGTTGCAAGATTAGCCCATCAGGTATTACTCTCAATGGCCTTACACTTAACCACTCAGCCCATAATGATCAAACACTGCCCGACAAGAGAGGACCTCTCACTCGGCTGCATGGTACAATGTTGCACTCTCTATTCACATGGATCCTGGGAATTAAAACCTTTTGCAAACATTTTGTAAAACCATAACATATAAGTATATCTCTATATAAATATATTTTGCAAAACAAATTTCAAACACATTTGAAATCCACTACTGACAGTTTAGGTTTCCATTAGAAAGAGTGCATTCCCCAATCATTCACTTTGTCCGACAAAGGGGTTGATCCTGTCACTATGATCAACCCACTCAGGTGAATTCTCGGACTACCCCAACATACCCAGGTTTTAACTTAGTAAAGGATCTCACTGATTGACATATCAAAGCCAGCCAAATCCGACACCTAGTGCAGTACCATAATCGAGTCTAGGGGTTATGTGTAACATTCCAGTTTTGCCCATCTATCTCCAAGGTCCAGGGCAATACTGGAATTTGGTCCAATTCAGGGTTTCAAGCAAACCCACACTACATGTACCTCAGGTCTCACCCTAGCAGCTGAGACAAGTGCATCAATTTGATTGGAGCTAAGGGCATACACTCTCTAACAGAGCACCCATTTCCTATACTACAATGACAACCTCTACAGGTGCTCCTTCAATGATGTCTACATGAGGTGTATCCACGGAGATGAAATCCAAAGTGCACTCGACCAAGCACACTCTAGAGTTTGTGAAGCTCATCAATTAGGACCTAAGCACTATGAGTGCCTTAAGCAGATGGGCTTCTATTGGCCAACAATGGTACAAGACTCAATTGAATATGCCAAAAGATGTCAGGTATGTCAATTCCATTGGGATTTTATTCGTCAACCACTAGAACCTCAATATCCTACAGTTGCATCGTGGTCGTTTGATGCATGGAGACTTGACGTGGTTGGTCCTTTACCTAAGATTTCTCGCCAACACCTCTTCATCCTAAAAACAATAGATTATTTTTCCAAATGGGTTGAAGTAGTTCCTATTCGAGAAGTAAAGAAAGAAGATGTTGTCAACTTCCTCTAGACTCACATTGTCTACCGCTATGATTTTCCACATTACATAATCACAGATAACGGGAAGCCATTCTCAACAGCATTGGTTACACAATTTTGTGACAAGTTTGGCATTAAGCAGAGGTTTTCAACCATATACAATGTAGCGACCAATAGACTTGTAGAGGTCATTAACAAAACTCTTTATAAATTACTTGAGAAGATTGTGTCCAAGTCCAAGAGAGATTGGCATGAACGCTTTGATGAGGCCTTATTGGCATATTGAACATCTTACCACACCGCTTCAAATGCAACTCCTTTTGCTTTAGTATATGGTGTAGAAGTTGTACTCCCCCTAGAGAGACAAATGAACTCCCTAAAGATGGCTATCCAAGAGGGGATTACAAAGGATGAGAATGCAAAGCTACGATTAGCTGAGCTCTAAGCATTAGATGAGAAGAGGTTAGAAGCTCAACAAAGAATAGAGTGCTACCAAGATCGTTTAGCGCATGCATTCAATAAGAAGGTTTGTCTTTGCTCCTTTCAAAAAGGAGATCTTATCCTTGTTGTTCGATGACCTATCGTTCTCTCACATCGTTCAAGGAGGAAATTTGACCCTAAATGGGATGGGTCTCATGTGGTGGAAGAAGTCTACACTAATGGTGCTTATCTTGTTGTCACACTAGAGGGTCTACGTCTTGGGCCCATCAATGGAAAGTACCTTAAGAGGTACTACCCCTAGTCTTTTGCATTGTAACGCTCTTGGCCCGCATGAGCCTAAATTGTGAATGGAAAAAACAAACAAAAAAGAGAGAAGTCTTTTGCATTGTAACGCTCCTGGCCTGCATGAGCCTAAATTGTGGATGGAAAAACAAAAAAAAAATGTCTTTTACATTGTAACGCTCTTGGCTCACATGAGCTTAAACTGTGAATGACAAAAACAAAAAAAAAAATCTTTTGCATTGTAACATTCCTGGCTCGCATGAGCCTAGACTGTGAATGGAAGAAACAAAAAAAAAAGCCTTTTGCATTGTAATGCTCCTAGCTTGCATGGGCCTAAACTGTGAACGGCTTAAAATAAATGTCAAACATAAAAGGTTTTTTCTTTTTTCTTTTCAAATATAGATGAGGGAACTCTAACTTTATTGCTCAAGTACGTCATTTACAATGCAAAAAATGGGGGGAGAGGGGGAATTATTTCTCTTAAATATTCTATTGCTTGGGACCTTGGTGAATCCAATCTGCTTTTGAGAGAGCCTCGAATGCCTCTAGAAGTTCAGCCCTCATCTTGTCTATGCCCTGCACTTCTTCTTTATTTGCAACCTTCGCTTGCTTCAGCTCATCATATCGAGCCTTTGCAGCTGTAAGTGCCACCTCAGCCTCTCGTTGGTCTTGGGCAAGAACACTATCTCGAGATAATAAGAGTGTTTCTCCTCTATCTTTTGTCTCTCATCCTCAAGTGCTTGAAACTTTGCCTTGATTTGACATCGCGCCTCTTCGACAATGGCAAGGTCTACTTTAATCTAATTCCTTTGACTACTGATAGAAGATGTGTTCAACTCATGTGCAACTACTTTTGTGGATAAAATTGATAATTCCTTCTCCTTTTGCTTTTCGGTTTGAGCATTCTTGATGTTATCTCTCTGAGCAAGGTAATCCTTTACGCGTGATAACAATGAATCAACTTGAATCAAGAGAAAAGTATCAAGGCGGAAGACGTCCTCAAGGGCCTCTGTAATCGAAGGAAACTTGGTTGTCTACCAACCCTTCATGTAATTGAAACCTTTCTTGCTTATAGCCTCCAACTCATCCTTTAGGAAGCTTCTTATTCCTTCCATATTAAGGAAGTGTGCACGTGCCGCATAATCTCCACTAGGACTATTGGACCCCTTGGAACAATAAGAAGACTCTGGCACTACTCGATCTGTAAAAGAACCTCTTGAACAAGGAGAGGGAAAACTATGGGAGTTGGAAGAGGTTACATTATGAGAATGTTGGGAGGGGATGGACTATACATCCTCAATTTGATCTATACTTTGCATGTTAAAAGATGCATGCCCAAGTGCCTCATCATCAGGAAGAGAAAAGTCGTTAGTGTTATTTCCCAGTGCATCCACTATGTTCTCTATGACACCTATGCTGGTAGTGTCGATATGAGGTATCTCTGGGAAAGGCTCCAAGTGATGATTCTTCGGCATAGGTAGAAAGGCTACAAGAAAGAGAGGCTACATTAGTGAGAAAGCTAAGGCTACAAAAACAAAAATAAAAAATACAAAGTATAGATCTTACCGCTAGCAATGGTACGGGGTGACAGATCTAAAGGAGGAGCTGAAATTAGAAAGGGCAAACTGATCACTAATGACTGGTTAGTTACTGTTCAATAGGCTCCTTGTCCTTCTCTTGGGCTCCCTCAAGAACATTAGAAAGAGCACGTTCCAATGACTTAGCTCATTGGTGAGACCGTTCAACAGCTGCATTAGTTTCCTTGTCATAGGTTTCTAGTAGAGGAAGACCTTCTCTACTTCCTAGGTTCTAAAAAGCATCAACATCTACGCCTGGGTTTTGTTGCGGTGTCCTTGTAGTTGATATCTCTCTAGGATCATCATCCAATTGAATTACATCTTAGGTCTGTGAGGTTGGTGCTTTAGGTCCATATATCTTCACTAATCTCCGTCGAGGATGCTCATTGGTAGGAGACGATGCGGTTGTAGGATCACCATCATACCCCCTCTTTAAAGGTGGACCTGGAGGCTGTTTGCTTGGATTTACTGCCTTCCCTTGCCCTGGGATCTTTTTAGACACTAGAATGACTCTACCTTGATCGGTTGTTCTACTTAATTCACTCAAATATAAGGTCTTCACAACAATGTCTTCTAATGCTTTTCCTGCACCTTGCATCCATCATCTCAAATAACTTGGGTCACACTGGCGATCAACATGCCCGATAGGTCCTTGAATATGAAATGTAGCCTAGGTAATCACATGAGTAAGAGATAACCACAAACTATAAAGCTGGGAAGGACTTGCCTATAAAATAAGTGCTTTGGAAACCCTAGAAGCCTGATGGAAACCTTATTGGCGAGCAAATCTGTGAGGGCTATACATCTCCAAGCAACATTGAGACCCTTGATGCAACATCACATAGCCAGAACGAATTCTGAACATAAATTCTCTAGATTTAGTGGAGCAAAAATCATCATCTAAATGATTTCCAGGATTCTAAACATTATATTGTAATTTTTTAGGCTTCCAACTAAAATCCTTCTCTGACATGGCTCAACGAAGGTCTTGAGCTAACTTGGCTTCTACCTCATAGAAGAAGTAGGCATTCAAGATCCCTTGAAATATCTCAATGAGAGGTCACCCGTAAGTCGACATAACGTCAATAAAGACACGTCTAGCAAAGTATAGTCCAGCCCAAGCATACAAGTAATGTCTAGGAAATGCAAACGTCGACGCCCCAAGGAAGTTAGACAACCCGTTTACTTGGGAGTAGGTGTTTGAAAGACCCTGATAAATGCTCACAAGTACAGGAGGAACCAAGTTATATGTAATGCTCACAAGTACAGGAGGAACCAAGTTATATGTAATGCCATGATCCAGGATGAAGAACGTTGAGGTCATTCGAGGGCAAGATGAACTGACACAACCACAAGGCTAAGTAGGCTGCTATCCAGACTTCATTCTAAACCACATGATCCCTAAGAAAACCCAGCTTAACAAACGGATTCTCTCTACACCTCTTAGAGCTAACCTTTTTTTCTCTCATTTGCAAAGGCCTATTAATTTTCTTAGTTGCACAATGTTCCTTGGTCTTCTTGTTGAAATCATATTCAAACTTAGCTTCTTTGTAATCTTGGAGAAAGTGAGGATTTGGGATCCTTTCATTTGTTGTGTACCAAAATTCAAGCCAATCTGCATGGGTAACTCGGTCAGATCCCTTTTCAGAGGCAAGCTAAGCATAGGCTTTGAACAAATATTGGCATGAATAAGGCAAACCATCTGTTGGTAGAAGACATTAACTCCTCTAGGTTGGGGATCACCTCCTCGTAATACTCTCCACCAATGGAAAGGCCTAAGATTTGTTGGATGTCCTAGAGAGATATTCTGATCTCACCTCAACTAGTCACAAAGGTGTTCGTATCGGGGCACCAAACCTCACAGAGATCTCTATAAATGTTGTCAGGATGACTATACACATGAATAGTGGCATGGACTACTCGACTCAATTCTTTCATATTCCCTGTGTCTCAGAGACGGTTGTATACTTCACGACCCCAATCCCAAAATCCACTAAGATACTAAATCTCCCTCCTCAGGCTTAAGTTGAAACCCCATTTTGCGGATATCTTCTCTGCAATATAAGGAAATGGACGGTTATTTGTAACGGTATGGTGGAAGGGATGTTTTAAGAAGGGCTGCCTAGGCATAGTAATATGATCCCCTTGGTGCATTTCATGGCTCTCGGGGTACCAACTAATCTCTGTCATCCTTGAAAGCAGTTCTGGCTCAACTCCACCGCGACCATAAGGACTTATCATTGGCTCATCAATGGCAAGTACAAGCTCAGTATGATGAGCACTCCTTGACCCATGGGCTTTTACCAGTACGCTAGGAAAGTGAAGGAACTGTCCCTTTAAAGCGGGATCCATGTGCTCCATCATCCACCCTTATTGAGGCAAACTCCTTGGCAGAGAGGGTGTAGGAGATGATGAAGAGACATTGTGGACAAGATGAACCAAAGGAAGCCATTACCTACATAAGAAAAATAAGAGTGTTAGTACCAAACGAAATATTTACCTTAAACTGAAGAAGCAAGACATTTGTGGCACTCTTTAACAAAGAATCTCTATGTAAGCTAATCCCTAAATCCAAGAGACCTTGGACCCGAAAGCCTACAAAACTCTGGACCTAGGGACCTCAAACCATTGAAGGTCTGCGAGGGTCTGCTGCTGATGAAGCTTTGCGTGTTGTGACTCTTTGGTGAAGAAGCTCTATGCACATTAATCCCTAAATCCAAGAGACCTCGGACCCAAAAGCCTACGAAGCTCTGGACCTAGGGACCCTAGACCATTGAAGGTTTGCGAGGGCCTACTACTAATGAAGCTACGCATGTTATGACTCTCTGGTGAAGAAGCTCTATGCAAGCTAATCCCTAAATCCAAGAGACCTCGGACCCAAAAATCTATGAAGCTCTGGACCTAGGGACCCTGGATCATTGAAGGTTTGCGAGGGCCTGTTGCTGATGAAGCTTTGCATGTTGTGGCTCTCTGGTGAAGAAGCTCTATGTAAGTTAATCCCTAAATCCCAGAGACCTCAGACCCAAAAGTCTACGAAGCTCTGAACCTAGGGACCCCGATCATTAAAGATCTGCAAGGGCCTGTTGCTGATGAAGTTTCGCATGTTGTAACTCTCTGGTGAAGAAGCTCTATGTAGGCTAATCCCTAAAAACAAGAGACCTCGGACCCAAAAGTCTATGAAGCTCTGGACCTAGGGACCACAGACCATTAAAGGCCTATGAGGGCCTATTGCAGGTGAAGCCATACAAATGTACCAAGTGGTGAAACTCTAACTCGACATGTACTATAGAAGAAAATGGATGCTATGATACCTCAAGACGATGAAATCCTACACCAAGGAAGTAAGCTAATTTACGGGCTCCACATACTGAAAGGGAAACTATATACACAAGGATACAAGAAAATAATAATTCAACTTTTCCTTAATTAAAGGGATAATGCATCCATTAAGGAGAAGATGAAGAGATGTAATTAAAGGGCAACATTGATGTAGTGGTTCTTGTGATTACACGAACAAGTGCTCAGAGAGTGTTTCATTCATCCTTGATTAAAAAGAAAAAAGAAAAGAAAATTGGGGAGAGCCAACTTCTATGTTAGGTATAGTCCAAGTTCTCGACCATCATGTAGAGTGAGATGCCTCTATACCACTAATTCATCTTAAAGCCATGCTTTGATATGAAATGAAAGAGAAGTTTCTGATTATTCATCAGCACAAAAATCTTCCTATTTCCCACCATTTTAGAATTCATGACAAGCACTGAAATCATTGGTCACTTACAAGGCTTGTGTCATAATTCCAAAAGTCAATCACAATCTCATAGGATCACCGTCATCATCACTAAAAAAAATGCTTCATTATACTCCATCTTATTTATCACAAGAGATTATTATCTTGAAAAAAGATGCATGCTTGGCATCGTGGATCCTTAGGGCTATGTTTGGTTTGAAGGAAAATGCAGGGAAAGGAAGGAAAAGATAGGGGAACCTATACAATGTTTGTAAAGGTTTCCTTACCTTTCCCTTCCTCTCCCTGCATTTTCCTTCAAACCAAACATAGCCTAAAGGAATTCCTAAGTTAGAGTTCTGCCATGTGGCTACCATAGAGCTGTCCATACCATAAACCATGAGGTTTTCTTTTCCTAGTATTTGGAAAGAGGATTACCAATTTGTTAATTGGATGGTGGCTGCTCGATCGAATGATTTGATCCCACCGGTAACGAATTGATGGCAATCATAGGGAGAAGGAGTGCATGCACTATGTGACAGTAATGGAGATGAATGCAGTGCATGTAGTAGACAACAGGCATATTAATTACCAACAACAATGTAAAGGGCTTCTTCACACAGAAAGAAAAGGGAAGAAAGTAAGTACCTGGTCTCTATGGCAGGCGACCACTTCTGCCCAGAAAGTACCTAAGATGCTTTCCAAATGGTTCCAAGTTGCATTCTTGGTCTTCGCAGCAAGCTATACTTGATGGAATCCAATATCAATGACGGCCTGTTGTCCACATAGTGGCAAGAACGATCCTCAGTGAAAGTCTAACAACTCTAACAGTGGTCTCCGCAAGGTAAAATTCTCACTGCTATGTCAAATTGCATATTTATGCAAAAGCGGTGGAAGAAGTTTTTGTGTCGTACTAGAAGTGCAAGACTTCAGGTCTCTTGGTGATAATCCCCAATATTACGTAGTATTGGGAGTCTCAAATCAATGGAACAGTTAGAGCGGTAAGATAGATGGTATGCTAACACCACCTCTCAGTACACAATTTGAAAGAAACTCCTTATCCACATAGTATCGGGTCTTAGTGTCCATACACAACAAGGATGCGTGAAGCATGGAACATCAATCTATTCAAAGCTCCACAACTTAATGCATTAACTTTGCTTCAATCCTCCCTTCCTAATTTTCTGTTTTCTTGAATTTTTTATTTTTTTTTAATTCCACATAATTACCCATTAAACCAATAAGGAAATCACATATGTTTAACTATTTCTAACAACCATAAAGAAAGAGGGATTTTCTTTTCTAATGTTTAGCAAAGTGACACCACTTTCCCCCACTTCCTCCTAAATTGTCTTTAATTCCTATTTATCTCTAAAATTATCTCTAACTCATATTTATCTCTCAAGTTATCTCTAATCTAGTAGAGACATTCTCTCCTAAACTATCTCTAATTCCTATTTATATCCTCTCTCCCACTTTTATCTATATCTATCTAAAGAAAGTTTCAATTAAAAAAATTCAGAACTATTTAAATGTTATAACGAAATTATATACTAAATTTAAAATATTTATTTAAAACACAAAAAATTAATAGAATTGTGCAGTAACAATATTCAATATTTTTACAAAATTCATCATAAAATTGTGCAGTAACAATATAAATTATAATTTTACTAATTATTCAATTAAAATGTTACTCAAATAATAAAAATTTAACATTAAAAAATAAAACATTATTTAAAAAATAACGAAATTATGTAATAAATTTAAAAAAAAAATCTTTAAAGTAGAAAAATATTTATAATAGAATAAATAGTATTCATATTAATAATAATTTAATATTTTACAAAATTAATAACGAATTATGTAATAATAGTACAATTATAATTTTATGGATTATTAAATTCAATAAATAATTAATATTTTAAGAATTTAAATAAAAATATTATTTCAATAACTAAATAATATTGTAAATAACTAATTTCACTTATATCAATTAATAATTATAGAAAATAACTATCAACGAAATTATATTTGTTTAGTAATAATTTTACAATAATAGTGTCATATTCATCATATATTTATATATACTACAATTAATATTTATTTTATTTTTAGTAATTATTTATTGTCTTTTTATAAATATGCTTTCAGTAATTATTTATAAATCTATTTTTATTTTTTTATTTAAAAGAAAATTATCAATAATTATTGGAGATTAAACAACTATTATTTAACTTTCGAATTTTAATTGATCGTATTTATTGTATCTTTTCTATAAATTTATTTTTAGTAATTATATAGTTTTTATAATTTATAGATTAATACTTATTAGAGATTAAACTATTATGTGACATTACACTATTTATTGACTAATTTAGTATATATTCAGTATTTATTATATTTTTCAATTATTTTATTTTTATTATATATCTATTATATTTTCTTTAGAAACTTATTTTCTATGATTGTGCATGTTTGCTATAAATTTTCAATACTTATTGGAGATTAAACTATTGTTATTTATTAGAGATTAGACTATAAATTTAGTTAAAATTAGGAGTGTTCAATGATTGGTTTAGTTCTGTTGTAAACTGTTATTTTTCAAATATTGTATTTTTATTATATATCTATTATATTTTCATTAGAAACTTATTTTCAATGATTGTGCACGTTTGCTATAAATTTTCAATACTTATTGGAGATTAAGCTATTGTTATTTATTAGAGATTAGACTATAAATTTAGTTGAAATTAGGAGTGTTCAATGATTGGTTTAGTTCAGTTGTAAGTTGTTTCACCAACCAAATCGATCTGGTCAAGTCTACAGTTTGTCACTCGAAATTGATTGACCATTAGTGAAAACCCACCAACTCGGGTTGTATCAATTTGGGTCTATTTTCGGTTTAGTTTGTTTGTTCAAAAGATTTAAACTTAAAAATTAACTTTAAATTTCATAAATTACAATAATATTATTAAAAAATAAATTACAAAAATGAAATCTATGATTTAAAATATTTTAGACAAAGAAATATGGGAATTTTCTTACTTTCTCGTATTGAAAATTAAATTTAAATTATAAAATATTAATATATAATTATTAAACCAAAATAGATCTGAAATACTAGAAAACTGACCAACTCAAGTTGAGTTTGATCGGATTGTTTATTAAAAAGTTAAAATATAAACAATTATATACTCTTATATATTTCTATTGTTTAACTTTCGCTTAACAAAGCCCATGCACCGCACGGGTCCCCATCACCATGCCTCTCCTTGCTCCATTATCCCCACCTTGCATTCTCTTTGACTTTCTCTCCTCTCCCCTTTCCACCATTCCCATTACGCCATGTCACCCAACTACCTAAAAATATTCCTATAATCTCTCTCCTAAAGTATCACATTTAAACCGATAGGAAAGTATCATGTTGCCCCACTCCCTAATCAATTCCTGAAAAGCATCCCCCCAATCTATATCCACTCTCCTTCATTTAAAATATTAATATTAATTAATAAATAGTTAAATACGGTTAATATTTAATCCCACCCATATTCAATGTGTATTAAATAGTGTTATTACCAAAAGTCAATAAATATGGTTAGTAAATTACCAAGAGTTAATAAATATTGTTATTAATTAACTCATTAACAACATTTTATAGAAATTGAAAACACTTTAACTAATTTCTATAAAATTGAGAATTATATTTAACAATTATCAAAAGTATAAAATTTTAGTTGTTGTTATTATTATAATTAATAACCAAATACAAATGGGGGAACAAAATATTATAATGATAGAAAATGAAATTATTAATTAATTTATATTGAAAAATAGAAGATAACTTAGTGTAATTTTGTTAGTATAATACCAAATAAAAAAATATATTTAATAACAATTTAAACAAATATTCAATAAATCACCATAGTTACACAAATGTAATAAAATTTTCAATGCATTAAATAATTATTGAAAATTATTAGAATATTTTGGAAATTTTAAGAAATTTTATTACATTCGATAGATTTTGGAAAACCATTGAAAAATTATGTAATTTGCATTGCAAATTATTGAAAATTATTAAAGATAAATGACTATGGGAAATGGAAAACTATAATTTGTACAAATAATTACACAAATTATTAAGATAAATTAGTATAATATTGGAGAAAGGAAATTATTGGTTAGTTTATTTTAGAAATTATAAGATAAATTAGTATAATTCTATAAGTAAACCATTTAAAAAGAAAATAAATTATTTAATAAAAAATTAAATAAATTTGAATAAATTTTCAAAATTACGCAAGTACAATAAATTTTCCAAAATTTTCATAAAATTACATTTTTGAATATTAAAGACAATTTAGTGTGCTTTTAGAAATTTACCATGAGGTTGATACTCAATATATCATTTTGATCATTTCTATCATCAAATTGAATATCGGTTTGATGGGGACAATGTTTTTAAAATTGAATCGAACCAGATGATTAAATTGGAAAAATTGGGAATCGGACACCGTTTCACCTCAAAACCGCTTTTTGTCAAAAAACCATTTATTTGGTTAGCGAACCGCTGACCTGGGCTGTCGAACCGTCAACACGGAGAATAGTTTTTGGCCTTTTTTTGTTTTTCTAATGTTTTACTTTTTTTTTGTTAGAGCAAGTCATTTGTTCGGACCGAATAGTCAGACCGTTCGACCCTAGAATGGTTCCCTATCCAGTCCAATTTTAAAAACCTTGGACAGGAAGTGGGTGCCTTGCCTTGAGCTTGGCTTGGTGTGCGGCATGGCTTGGCCCAAGGCCTAGCCCATGGATCAGCCCTTCCCACAACATAGCACGGACCCATGCGGGCTCGGGCCGTGGGCCGTACCAAACCAACCCCCGAAATTATCTTAAAGAAGGGAGGTCAGCCCGAAATGCCTCGTGGGTCAGCACGACACAACTCGCACTTTGTATGGGCCACATCAGCTCGTGTCATGCTGACCTAGCATAACCCAATTTACATCTCTACTTGAACCCACCCAATATTGGGAATGGGGCATGGAAATTCGAGGGCTCTCCATCCTTGATGAGGAGTGGGGTGCCTTGCCCTTGAACTTGCCCAACATTGAGGAGTGGTTACCTCACCCTAAACCCATGTGACATTGGGGACAAGATAGGGATGGGGTAGAGTGTCTTGACTATGGGGCAGGGAAAGGAATAGGGTGCACTGCCCTCAACCCACCTCGTTGTCATTCCTATATAATTGTTAATTATTAGTGGAATTAATAAAAATGTTAGTTTTTATAATTAGTTTTATTTAATTAAAGTTAATCAAAATTTCATTTAAAAATAATAAAAAGAATAAAAATTATTAAAATTACTACAAATTATTAATAAAACTAAATTTATTAAAAAATATTTGTTCATATTCAATTAACAACAATTATCTTCTTATAAATCAACATTAAATGAAAAATAAAATTATTAAATCTTTCAGATTTTCTTGTGCATCGCACTGATCCCTGCTAGTTTACTTTACAATGCATAAGAGTGTAAATTTTCAAATTACTCTCCAAAATTTGAATGTCACATGCATAGGCTCCTATTACGGAACGTTGACAAGTGCTATAGGATTTTGAGTTCTTGGTTTCTAGACATCTCGAGATCACAATTTGAAAAAAAAAATCTCTATAAGCATTCAATTCAAGATACCACCCAACATGGAAATCAACATCATCGAGGACATCGGCCCCGTACAGAGTTCCGTTACCTCGTCCTCGAGGGGCAATTTGTAGACATTTGAATTTTTAAGACAAATAAGTGGGCTTAATTTACATGACAGCCTCTAAATTAATTTGGGCCTCCATGGGCCCAAGGCTCAAGTCTACATAAATATATCTTAGTGGCCTAAGGATCCAAGTGTATTAAGTCCTATCTGACCCATCTCCTATTGTAATAGGGTGGTCTCATTGGCA
The DNA here is from genome assembly GCF_055504915.1 of Nelumbo nucifera. Lineage (NCBI taxonomy): Eukaryota > Viridiplantae > Streptophyta > Magnoliopsida > Proteales > Nelumbonaceae > Nelumbo > Nelumbo nucifera. The sequence goes on from NC_142655.1 coordinate 47,031,108, forward strand.
AGACCACTAACTCCTACATAATGGTGCATGTATAGGAGTTAATCCTAACCCAACACCCTACTCACATGGGATTGGTTAGCTAAGTGGACTGAGGAGGCTGTCCTAATCCATGGCTATAAATAGCCTTGCCTAGGAACATAAACGGTCTTTTTTTCCTCTTCCTTTTCACAAACACACTGCAAGAAGCTCTCACACACCAACACTTGAGGATTGCAAGCAACCACAAGCTCTTGCAAATTCCAACAAATATAATATCAAACGAGAAGAAAGAAGGGAAAAGTTTCATCATTCTCAACAACACACTTGGATTCAAGCTCTCCCAAGAAAATCAAGCCACGACAAAAGGGCCCTTATTAGAGAAGTATCATTTACAGCCGATCAAGTGCGAAGCCCAGAGTGAAGAAATCTACATCAAAAGGGCCCTTCTTAGAGAAGCATCCTTCGACCATTAATCAGAGGTTGCTCATGTCATCGATCAGAAATCAAAGAGAGTTCAACTCCCTTGTATTTTTTATTACAAATTTATTTTTGTAATTTGTCTCCATATTTTGTTTTAATTGGAATACACGAAATTTGTGTTGACACCTACTTTTTCATTATATCCCAAGATACCAACCTCGGTCCTATATATTGAATACTTCAACCTTCAGGAAAAAGCTAAAGGAAGTGAAAGCTCATTTGTAGCCTTTCATGTGGAACATTCTCGATCAAAACCATCTTCTCCTCCCCCTACAACCATGTCAACTCAATCCCCAGCATAGGGACATATCCTACCTTCACATCTTAGATTGCATCAACATCTTTTCCAACTTTTGTGTTTTCTTTTGTTCTAGTGTCTGCTACACAGAACACCATCTTTGCACCTCCTACTTTTGTAGTTACCACTTCATCTCCCCAACCTACCCAACAAACTACATTCAGTTTCCCTACGTAATCTTCATTCCAACTTCCTACCCTGTTTGGTGATGGGGAGCCTAAGTCTTTCGTGCCGGCATTTGCATTGCAAACCCCATTGAAAGATGATGTGAAGAAGCTAATGGAGGAGATGCGAAAAGTAAAAGGGGTATAAAACCTCAAAATCATAGATTTTAAGGAGTTATGCCTGTATCTAAATGCCAAGGTACCTGAGAAGTTCAAGAAACCAATTTTGAGAAGTATGATGAAAAAGGTTGTCTGCAAGCTCACTTGAAAGTCTTTTGGGGGGATATGTTTTAGTAGGGTAATGATGAGAAGCTCTTGATCCAAATGTTTCAAAAAAGCATAATTGGGAGTGCTAGAATGTGGTTTGCCAATCTTGAAGAGAAAAAGAAATCGTGGAAGGGAGAATCTAAATTATTTTGATAACTCTGAGTTTGATGCCTTAAGGGCATCAGTTCAAGGGTATTTTAGGCCTTAGAATAGTCAAAATGTCCCCTTTTCCCAGTTAAATTCAATATTGTGACCTTTAAAGGTCTCTGTGCAAATCTTGGGGAAAACTGGGGAAGTTTCAAGGCTGAAATGCAGTTTTTGGGAAACTGGTGTGAATTCCAACTAAGAGAGGGGTGTTTTTTTGAAACTCTGAGCATAGGAGGGCGCCTTCTATCTGCTAAACCTAGAATGGCGCCCCTCCTACTATATTAGCATACTCCCCTCTCCCTAGCAAACCCTAGGGCGCCTCTCCACTCATTCTTTTCATCTCTAACAAACCCGAGCCACCTCTAACTCCTAAATCCTCACCTTCCATCCCTTCCTAACATCTAATCTCCACCCTCCATTGTAGGGCACCCTCTTTTGAGTGCATTCTAACCCTAGGGTGCCACCTAACTTCTAATCTTCACCATTCATCCTTTAGCCACTAGATCTCAGTCCTCTATTTCACTCTCTATCTCAGCCATTCACTCTAGGGCACCACCCACTTCTTTTAATCTCCACTTTTTAGCCCTAGGCACCAAAATCTCCACCATCCAATTATGGGCGCCCAAATCTCAGCCTTACATAATATTGGGCGCCCTCTCTTTCTCTTCTCCACCTCAGGATCACCTTAGAACAATCCTAACCCTCCATTCTAAACCCTAGGGCACCCATATTTCTACTAAAACCCAGCTACCGCTCCCCTCTTTCTCTTTAATCCCAATTTTATCCACCCTTCTCTATAAAAAGGACCCCAAGGACCCTAGAGAAGGGGTTGGTCAATTTACCCAATTCACAAGGCTAAGGTTTCTTGAAGAGTTCAAGGGTTATAGAAGGAAATGACACCTAGATCTTATTAGGAGGGGTTCCTGCAAGTAGTCCAGCCAATCTGCAACTACCACTACTATATTTGATCAGCCATTCTTTTCATTTTCTTTATTTTCTTTTATGCCACTTTTATTCCAGCAATTTTTTAGATTTAATTTCTACTCGTTTGATTGTTTTGCATATCTGAGTTCGTTTGGTTCAAGGCTAATATGTCTCGAGGGGTTCGAGGGCTGAACAGAGGGAGAAAGCTTGTATTTTGTCTCCCTAGATAGCTACCAACACTGGATCTGAATTTTGGATCACTTTTATTTGTTTCTTTTGTTGATTTTAGTGTTTTTTAATTTATGAATTTTAATTATTGTCTTGTTTAATTCCAAACCTTTAATTTTAGCATTAATAAATTCTGTTTTGTTATTTTTTGCAAATCCCATATCTGAGTTCGTTGCTTCCTCTGGGTTCAACCCCTTCTTCACCACGTACTACGTTGTTTAAGGTTACGTGAGGATTGGAAAAATTTATAAATCTCTAAACTGGTGTTCTGAAGTGGTTAGCGACACGCTTCCGGCTACACCAAGTTTTTGGCGTCGTTGTCGAGGAAGCAACGGAGAAAAAATTTTATTTGCTTTGTCCGGATCTGTTTCGTTATTTTTGTTATTTTCATTTGATTACTTGATTTGTAATCTCCTTTTAATTCTTGTTTCTCTTTGATTTTGCAGGACGTAATAGCAAAAGGTGGGGTACCGGAGCATTGTCGAACTACTAAAGAGAAGAGAAGAGAAGAGAAGAGAAATTGGATTGCGTTTCAGGTGTAGTCATCCTAATTTAGTCTTGTTTTTTTTTTTTTGAACTCCTTTTTCTTGATAAAATAGTGATTTTTGAATTCTTAGTTAATTAATGTTTTTTTCTTTCTTTTTTCTAGATCTGATTTATACATTTAGCATTATTTCTTTTTCGTTTTGTTCTTAAATCTATTTTTTTCTTTTAATTTATTGAGAAAATTTCTATGCAGGATTATTAGGTTCTATTGTTTTTATTTTCAGATTAGAAACTCACTTCGTTTATTTTATTTTCTTTTATTGCCATATATTCTTATTTTTTTATTTTTTTGTTTAATCCTTTGAGTAGTGATTTTTTTTGTTAGAATTTATTTTTGTGGTTGTTAATTTTTTAGCATAATTAATCCTTTTATTTTCTGTTTGCTATAATTATTTTTTGCTTTATTTAATTACCCTTTAATTAATTAGTTATTTAATTGAATAATTAATTGTTAATAGGAAATTATTCAAATTTTCGAATTTGAGTTTAAATTTCAAATTTGAATTCAAAATTTTAATTTTAATTTGAATCTGAACTTGAGTTTGAATTCGAATTTAAATTTCAAATTTAAAATTAAAAATAATAATAATAATAATAATAAATAATTAATTAATTAAAAAAAAATTAATATTTTAAAATTTTTGCATTTGCATTCCAACATTTAGGGTTTGATATTCTATAGCATGCATCATATAGGATTATTTAATTGTTGAAATTATCTTGTTAGTTGTGAATATGTTAGGGTTTTTTATATTTTTTAATTGCTCTTGTTGATGAATTAGTTTATTTTATTATTTTATGTTAAATTGCTGAATTGCATATTAGAAATTATTGTTCATGCATTATAATTAGTTGCATTTATTTTGTTTATTGTGTTTTTCCATTAATCCATTTAAGTGCATTCCAATTTAAATAAGATAAGGTGGGGATTTCGTCACCCTTCCTTGGCCTAAAAACCACCATCCTTTCATCTGCGGTTCACCCTAAACCCTAATTTAAAATTTGGATAGCAAGATCCTTTAGGGAGCCTTACATTTCATTCAAAAGTGTGTTGAATTTTAGGGAAGCTTGTAATTACTTTCCATAACTGGCGGTTGGTGTCTAAGGAAAGAGGTTAAACAACTAAGCCTAAGCGGATTTTGTGGTTAATTAATTAGGTCCTTGCGAGAGCAAGGGGAGCCTCCCACATCTCCACCTTTTACCTGGCTAACCAAAGGAAGTTGTGTAATTCCAAGTGAACCTAAGAGGATTAACATTGGTTGAACCACTAGTTTAGGAAACCTTACATCAGCCCGAAGGTCGTGTGCTTGAATTTCTTGCATTCTTTTTAAAATTAAAAAAAAAAATCAAATTTAAATTTAAATTTTAGGAATTTAAATTTCAAAATCTAAATTTGAAATTAAAATTCAAAATTTAAATAAAAAAAGAAAAAGGGGGTTAAAAAAAATAAAATGAATTCAATGACTGGAGTTTGTCGAATGAGAAAATACTTCGAACCTGAGCCACAGATAGATTGGAATCATGTGTCTCAACAATTGGATAAGATTAATGGGATGGCCCAAAGACTTGATCAAGTCCTTACATTTCGTTAACAAAGTGGCCCATACCCAACTTTGTCATCCTATCCAACATGTTCCATGTGTGCAAGCCCGACCCATCATGTTAACTAGTGCCCTGCGGCGGGCCCATCTCAACCAGTCATGCCAGACCAAGTACATGCGGCCAATGGATTTTTCCAACCCAATGGTAACCCATTCTTTCGCCCATATAACCCTGGGTGGGAAAATCGGCCCAACTTCAATTATAGGGCCCAAGCCCAAGAAACCACCCTTCTAGATATGCACTCTCAATGGTCTAAAGCCCAGGCTCACTGTGAGTACAATGATTACCCTAGGACTAAACCAGCTCAGCCATGCCAAACCTACACATAGTCCCAGTATTACCACCCATCTAACTCCATGGCCTAGCAATTTCAGAGGCCACAAGTGTAGAGCCAATTCCAACAGATTTACCCTATGAACCAGCCGGTCCAACCTTATCAAGCTTACCCACAACCTCCTCAAACCCGTACAATTGATAACCAATTCATGCAGCTTCAGCAGCCGATTCTAACTTAACAGCAATCCATCGATAGATTAGAGAGCTGAATAGGACAGCTAGCCGAAGCCAATGCGAGGAGAGAAGTAGGGCAAGTACTCAGTCAACTGGTTGTGAATCCTAGAAATCAGCCACCGGGTTTTCCTCCACAGCAGATTCCACCACCTCCTAAGAACCCTCAGTTTGAAAATGCTAAAGCTGTCATAACCTTAAGGAGTGGGAGGATTTTTGAGGACCCATATGAGAAAAAGAAATTTGAAGAACAAAAGGAGCAAGAAGACCAAAAGTTGGGAGGGTAAGAAAAAGGAAAGGAGAATTTAGAAGAAGAACCTATAGTGAACCGACCTGTAGTTCCCTTTCCAACCGCACTCATAGCCGGGCCGTTGTAGAAGACAAAAGAGACTCGCAATGAGGAGATCAAGGAGTTATTCAAGCAAGTCCATATTAACTTCCCTCTCCTCGACGTGATCCATCAAGCCCCGGCCTACACCAAGTTCTTGAAAGAGTTGTGCACTCAAAAGAGGGAGCCACGATCGGCCCCACAAAAGGTGATACTCTCGGTAGATGTTAATGCAGTGCTCCTAAACCAACTTCCCCGGAAAATGAAAGATCCTGATGCTCCACTCATAAGCTATATCATCTCTTGAATCACTTTCGGTCGGGCCCTATTGGATCTTGGGGCCAATGTAAATCTGCCCCCCTCTATTATTTATGAAAGGTTCAGGATCGACGAATTAAAACCTACCCTAGTAATTTTGCAACTCGTTGATCGGTCAGTCAAGACTCCTCGAGGTGTTATTGAGGACGTCAATGTTAGGGTAAAGGATTGTTACTTTCTAATGGATTTTATCATCCTAGACATGACCCCAACCAAGGAACTAAACAATAACTCGATAATCTTAGGGCATCTGTTTCTAGCAATGACCAATGCAAACATCAACTGTAAATCGGAAGAAATGGACACTTCATTTGGGGAGTAGAAAGTCCAGTTAAATGTATTTAGTGCCACTAAGTATCCAAACCTAAGGGAAGATCAGTTCAAGGTAGATGTAGTAGATGGTTTTGTAGATGCCCTATTTACCCCTTGGTTACCCCAATTTGAGCCCTGTATGTGTAAAGAAGAAAGCAAGTATGGGAGTGTAGATGAGAGAAGTGTGTGAATGTGTCTGACAGAAGACGTTAAACTTAGCGCTGGTTGGGAGGCAACCCAACGTAGTTGTTTTTAGGATTAAAGATTTTGTTTTCTTGATTTGAGACCAGTTGGCAGACCATGAACCCCTTGGGAAAATCCCTCTTGATTGTGCCCTTTGGCCCAAGACTCTTTTGCATCAGCCCAGTTATGCCATTGGGGACAATGACATTTAAGTTGGGGGTGAGGAAAGAGTGAAAATTTAAAAAAAAAAAAAATTATGAGAGAAAAATTTTGAGAAGCTAATCCTTTAAATATGTAGAATTAAAATTTCACTGAAAATTTTAAAATCTTTTTTTTCATTCAAAAATATTCCCGAATAGAAAAATTTAAGGAAACTGATAAAAGAATATTGAATTTTGTAGAAATTGGTAGCAAGTGACAGGAGTTAAATTGGTTTTATTTGAATATTGTTGAAACTGTTTAGAAATAGGAAAATACTCCAAAGTTTGCCCATGTAAAGATAAGAAGAGAAAGATTGAGAAATTATATAGAAATTCTTCAAATTGTTTGAGATAGTGGACTACCGTGAACTGTGTTTCAAAAAAAACAAAACAGAGAGAAAAAGAAAAAGAGAGAATAAAAGGTCAATGGACACCCTAGACTTAGTAACCGGGTCTCTTCACTTACATTAAGTGCTGAGATTCCCGTCAAATGGGAAAGAGAAGGCCAAAGACATTTACCTAACACTTAGTAACTGGGTCTCTTCACCTAGGTGAAGTATCGAGATTCACGTCAAACGGTGGAAGGTAGCAATAAAAATGTGTGTGCATATCAAGTTTAGGGGTAGAAATCCACTATTAGAAATGATAAGAAGAATACTCACCTGATTTTAAAAGTCAATCTCAGGTTATCGAGACAGTCTGCAAATGGAAGGGTATATAAGATTTTTAAGCCATGTTTCTGTAATGTTCAAAGCAGAATGGTTTTACCTTTAAACCTAATACTAATCTATACAAAGTTTAAGAATTCTGGAATCAAGATACTTGGGTAATTTTGTTAGGGATGATCTTGCAATGGGAATGATCTCTTTACTCAATGTAATTTTAAGGCTGCATTGCTAAGGGACTAGCAATGGTTAAGTTAGGTGGTGTTTCAGGGGTATTTTAGGCTTTAGAATAGTCAAAATGTCCCATTTTCCTAGTTAAATTCAATATTGTGACCTCTGAGGTTCTCTATGCAAATCTTGGGGAAAACTGGGAAAGTTTCAAGGCTGAAATTCAGTTTTTGGGAAGCTGGTGTGAATTCCAGCTGAGAGAGGAGTGGTTTTGTGAAAAACTGAGAACGGGAATGTGCCTCCTATCTGCTAAACATAGAATGATGCCCATCCTACTGTATTAGCATACTCCCTTCTCCCTAGCAAACCCTAGGGCGACTCTCTACTCATTCTCTTCATCTCTAACAAACCCTAGCCGCCCCTAACTACTAAATCCTCACCTTCCATCCCTTCTTAACATCTAATCTCCACCCTCCATTCTAGGGCACTCTCTTTTGAGTGCATTCTAACCCTAGGGTGCCACCTAACTTTTAATCCTCACCATTCAGCCTTTAGCCCCTAGATCTCAGCCCTTTATTTCACTCTTTATCTCATCCATTCACTCTAGGGCACCACCCACTCCTTTTAATCTCCACCTTTTAGCCCTAGGCGCCTAAATCTCCACCATCCAATTCTGGGCACCCAAATCCCAGCCCTACATAATATTGGGTGCCCTCTCGTTCTCTTCTCAGCCTCAGGATCACCTTAGGACAATCCTAACCCTCCATTCTAAACCCTAGGGTGCCCATATTTCTACTAAAGCCCAGTTGCCGCCCCCCTTTTTCTCTCTAATCCCAATTTTATCCACCCTTTTGTATGAAAAGGACCCCAAGGGCCCTGGAGAAGGGGTTGGTCAATTTACCCTATTCATAAGGTTAAGGTTTATTGAAGAGTTCAAGGGTTGTAGAAGGGAAGGACACCTAGATCTTGTTAGGAGGGGTTTCTGCAAAGAGTCAAGCCAATCTACAACTACCGCCACTGGATTTGATCAGCCATCCTTATCATTTTCTTTATTTTCTTTTATGCTAATTTTATTCTTGCAATCTTTTAGATTTAATTTTTGTTCGTTAGTGTATTTTGCAAATCTGAATTTGTCTGATTCAAGGCTAAGGTGTCTCGAGGGGTTTGAGGGCTGAACGGAGGGAGAAAGCTTGTATTTTGTCTTCCCAGACAGTTACTGCCATTGGATCTGAATTTTGGATCACTTTTATTTGTTTCTTTTATTGATTTCAATGTTCTTTAATTTATGAGTTTTAATTATTGTCTTGTTTAATTCCAAACCTTTAATTTCAACATTAATAAATTCTATTTTCTTATTTTCTACAAATCCCAGATCTATTTTTCTTTTATCTATCTGGAACAAAGAAAAATAATAATTTTTATTCTTGCTTCCCTATGGGTTCGACCCCTTCCTCACCATGTACTACGTTGTTTAAGGTTATGTGAGGATTGGAAAAATTTATAAATATCTAAATTGGTGTTCTGAAGTGGTTAACGACCCACTTTCGGCTACACCACATTATTAGACCATTTTTCTTACAACATGGAATTAGTGTCAGATCGAGTAGATGTTGACTCCATGACTTTGAATCCTAGAGAATCTTTGCTAGATTATGCCTATAGGTAGCATAAAATGGCATCCAAACTGTGTCACCCCAAGTCCAAGGAAGAAATGGGTAGGCTTTTTGTTAAGACTTTGGAAGATCCTTACCGTACTTTGTTAGTTTCATAACCACTTAAGGATTTTAGTGAAATAGTAAATGAAGTCGTCAGAATTGAAGAATCTCTTAGGCATGGCTGGATTAACCCACTAATGATTAGAGTAGGGGCAACTACCTCTCAGCCGAAGAAGCCTAGAACCAAATATTGAGGGAGTGAAGTACATTTCATATCTGGCTAGCTAGATAGCTTTTTAGCCATAACTACATTTAATCATTCTTTCAAGGTGACTACTCCAATGCATCCACAATCACGTCAACAGTAGCATACCCTAAGGGTGCAACAAGCTCCCCAAATAGAAAATGAATTAACCCTACTTCCTTATCCACACTCTTGGTTGTTACCTCCCTCGGTTAAAAATAAGTATTTGGAGTTGGTTGAGGAGAGACCCCTACCGATACGTAAACCAAAGCATTATGATGAGAATGCTTATTATGACTATCATAGAACCCTTGGGAATATCATTGATAATTGCCATCAACTCGAGATTGCAATTCAGAAGCAAATTGATTTGGTTCTCATTACGTTTCCTAAGCCTTAGGAACTATCTTTCAACTAAGTAATTCTCCCTTTCGTCAGCATATTTTGAGTGCCATCTTTTGCTAGTTTTAGGTATTTGTGGTGTTAAACCAACTGCATGAATTTGAATGTAATCTCTGAGACAGGGGGTCAATGCTCTCTACCCTATTTCTAGACATCGAGAGTCTTCTTTTGTTATTGCATTTAGTTTGAACTACATTCGGCCTAATCCCTTTCAAAGGGGTACGTAGCGTGCCCATCTCATGGGTCCGACCACTTCCACAAATAAAATATTAATTTTCTATATTCCTCTATCTCTTGCTTAAGGCACTTTATTATAAGAGAGTGATTAGTCCATTCAGGAATGTCTACCTACAAGAGAAGGCAAAGTTTGTTCCCTTTCGAAGTCCCAAAAGCATGCTTGAGAAAAGTCAGATATGGAACAAGAGTTCTATAATCGAATTTCCTTTTTGACCTCCCAACCTATAATAAAGCCATCCTCCTTGTCCAAATTGAGGCAACATTGAAGTTGTCAAAATGCAGCAAATTCCCTATGAATAATGCCTGAGCCGATATAGAACAAAGGCACCATCCTATCCCAGTGCTTTGTCGATTAATCAAAGAAAGGACTAGAGGCCATCCTCGACTATTTCTCTTTCCTTAATGATCCCTTGAAATCACAAAAGTTGCTAGTTAACCAGTTGTCAGCACTTGATTTTTGCTTGGCCTGCCGCCTGAACCTCCAGTTTCCCCCAATTACCCAATCAAGCCCTTTTGATCACCTTCGAAATACCCAAAAACCCAAATTGCAACCCACAAATCCCTAAAATCCACTGTTGAAACCACCTAATACTCTTAAAGCCTAAAAACACCCCTTATCTCTAAATTCCTAAAATGCCCTTGACCAAATTACTAAAATACCCTTCATGTGAAATACCCAAAACCACCATCTTTTTAATTCACTGAAAGTGCCCCTCATACCCTACTTCCAAATCCCAAAAATACCCCTCATCCCCTAATTTCCCAAAATACCCTTATTCAAATTACCAAAATACCCTTGACCAAATTATCAAAATACCCCTTGCTCGGATTCCCAAAATAACCCTTGGCCAAATTATCCAAATACCCCTTCTTCTATGTTCCCAAAATACCCCTTGACAAAATTACCAAAATGCCCTTTGACCAAATTTTCAAAATATACTTAACCAAATTACCAAATGCACCTCCTTCCAACCTTCGAAAAATGTCTTTCAAGTCAAATGACCAATATACCCTTCATTCCCCAAAAATTATTTTCAAATTATAAAATACCCTTCAATCCTCAAATTACTAGAATACCCTTCTAAGCCTACCCTTCAGAGCCCAAATTACTAATTAATCCTCTAAACCCAAATCATCCTTTTATCCTAAATTAGCCCCAAAACCATAAATTACAAATTTACCCCTTTGGGCCCCAAGTTACCGAACCCTCCTATTCCTTTAAACCCTAACTTGATAAAACCCCTCTTTCATCTTGAGAGTTGACAGAACCCCCTCTCTCCTATTATAAATGGAAGACTCCATTCCCAAGAGAAGAGGTTAGAAGAGAGGAATTTGAAGAGGGGGAGGAATTTGAACCGATGAGAGAGATCCTCATTGGAGAAGATGAGTGCAAAAAGGAAGAGAGAACAGATGGACTAAGAGAAATAATTTTGAAGGAAGTAAAAAGGTGTTTTATAAAAAAAAAAGAGAGAGAGTAACTAGGAGATCAAGAGACCAGTGTGTGGGACACAAGACAATCTTCTTTCTCCCTTCCCAATTGCTGAAACGCCAATGTCTATTATTGTTTGCATTCGAGTTCAGCTGTGCCATCTCAGTACATTACCAAAGCCCACCCATGTCAATCCAAGATGATAAAATTCCTTGAATCAGCATCTCCAGAAGTTCAAAGGCTACATAGAGGTAACACCATTATCTCACCCCTTGTTTAACCTTGGCTTTGCTAGATATGTAATCTATTAGCTTGTTTCAAAGTTTTTCTTTGCTCTATTTAGTCTTGTATTATGTTCCTGAGTTCAAGTATGGTAATCCCTTTGTTCTCCATGTCTGAAAGGTTAATGTGTCTTTTCCTCGCTCTTTAGACTATACAACTGAGTCTGAAGGTGGGGGTTATGAGAAAAAAGGGGTTAGAATTCAGCCTTTTCCTTAGACCCCTGCATCCAAAAGGGGCTGGTTAGGGAAGGAGAGAAGCTTCCATATCCTTTCGAGATATTGGAGATCTTGGATTTTTAGTTTGAAGTTAAATAAAGAGGGAACTTCAGTATTCACACTAACAAGAGAGAGGGGTGCCTAACCCCATTCCTCTCTCTTTCTCAGCTTACTCGAGTCGAGCCTTGTCCTGGTTGATTGATGTGGAGTCACTGGCATTCGGTTGATTTTAAAAAATGAAAATTTTAAGAGGCTCATCACTCCCAATTATCTATTTTGATGGGTGGCGACTCCATCTGATCGGCCATGAAGTGAATTGCCGGTATTTTTTTGATGTCTATACCAATTAAGCCTATGTATTATACCTTTTTTTTTTACAAACTAGCCAAATCCATAGGATGCATCTCAAGGGTCACCAAAGGGTTAGAAGAAATGAAAAGTGAAAAAAAATAAAAAGAAAGAAAAAAGAAAAGAAAAGAAAAAGGAAAAAGGAAAAATGAAAGAAGAATGAGAGTGCCCAAGGGGTTTCGCTTAGCAGATATTATGTTTAACATGTTCTTCTTCAGTATGTAATGTGCATTCAATAATGAAATGAAAGGAGGCAATTCTTGGCCGCTTATTTGACCTTGAGCATTTAATCCTGATAATATGAAGTAAAGTTCCTTAATAAGCACTTCCTAACAAGTGAGTGTCTAAACAAGTAGAATGCAATTAGAGTAATCGAGCAAGAGTTCAAACAAAGAGGAGAAAAAAAAAAGAGAAATGGAGAAAAATGAAAATGAAAGGAAGAGAAGTGCAGAAAAGGTTAAAAAAGAAAAAAAATGAAGAAGGAAATTTGGGCGATTATCAAGGAAGATCAATGCAATAGTGAATTGGAAAATGGAGAATCAAGAAATAGTTAGAAGAAAATAGGGCATTTAAGGTGATTTTAATCACTATGAGATCTCTTATGATGACATCCACACGCTAGTTTTGATTTCTCCTACCTATTTACAGTCCGTCCCAAAAAAAGTCCTCCCTAATCAATAAAAAGCACTACTGGAAAATTTATCTATAGAGGCGGCCATAACTACCTCTAAAATCTTAAAAAATATCTCTAAAGAAAATAGGAGGCGGCCAGGTAAGTGCCTCTAAAAGCCCTATCACTAAATGTTTTAGAGGCACTTGGTTGAGCATTAGAGATGGATTATATAAATCCATCTCTAAATTGAACTTTTAGAGGCACATACGACTGCCTCTATTGCACTAACGCTAAAAGTCCTATATAGAGGCAATTAAAAGTGCCTCTGAAAGTTCAATTTAGAGGTGCATTTGAACACCTCTAAATGATTTTGCGGCAAATTTATATGCCTCTGAAAGAAATCTAAGAAAAGGAAAAATCTATATGCTTTAATATTTAGAGGCACTTTTGGCCGCCTCTAAAAATGTTCCAAATTTTTTTGAAAAAAAAAGTGCAATATATTGTGAATATTGCTACATAAAAATTCCAATTAATACACCTATATGAAAATATATTCAATCAAAACAGAAAATCTGTATGAAAATATATATAAAATCCAAAAAGATACACCTCATCCATAAAATTCAAATTGACTTCCATCATCATTTTAAGAACAAAAAAATGAAAAAAAAAGAAACACAACATTCAACCCTTATTATATTCATTCTCCCTTTTGAGTAGATGACTTCTTTTTGTAACAATCTACAAATCAAATATAGAATAGTCCAAAAGAAATTCCTTTTAGCATCTTAAAAAAAAATGCGCTTTGTAGTCTTCATCCAATTCTTTCTTCCTCTACAACCTGCAACGAAAAGCAACAAAAAGAAAAAAACAAAGTAAATAGGTATAATTTTTGTAAATTAATAGCCATTGACTATCTAATCACATATAGCAACAATTTGGTCCAAAATATTTATTAGATTGGATTGGACTTGGTCAATCCGGTACTTGATAATTGCTGTACCTGATACTTTTGTTGCCTTGGAATGCTTTCCATTGCCACTAATGAGGGCGGATTTGGCCCTCCAATGATATTGTGACACATGGCACCTCAGAACAACTAGGTGACACCCGAAACCACTTAGGCAACAACTTGCCTTAGCCAAGTTGATGGTATCCCACTTGGTGGCCTGGCACAGGCGCCGACCTGGCGACCTGGCACGGGCACCGACCTGGAGGCCTGACCTAGGTGCGAACTGGTAGCCTGGCATAGGCACCGACCTGGCGACCTACGAGACGTGCTCGCCGACAAATTTGGCATGCATATCCTAACACTCCCATGATCCTTGGAAGTTGGCCCATGTGCCGAACGATCTAGAGGGTGGTCAACGTGCATGGTGGTTGCCTTAGGGAATCTCGGACCACTTAGACAACTTCTCAGAAATCTCGGATGCGGTGCGTGAAGCCCACTCCAAACAATGCCTATATAAAGGCACCAACCCTAATGGCATAGGGGGGTGGGCAAGTAAGCATATTCTAGCTCTCGTACTTTGTGATTTTTAGCTCGCAACCTCGCCAGGTTAGCCACCCCGGGTCCTCTGACATTGATTCCTTACAGGTCTCTAAAGAACTACGAAGCTCAACAATCAATCCAGTTTGACACTCTAGTCAACTCGGCAACTAATAGGCAGCACGACACTCTGGTCAGCTCGGCACCAAATAGGCAGCTCGACACTCTGGTCAGCTCGTCACCTAACCTGCCTAGCTTGGTCCAGTCAGCTCGTCACCTAACCTGCCTAGCTCGGCCCAGTCAGTTCGGCACCTAACCTGCCCAGCTCGGCCCAGTTAACTCGGCACCTAATCTGCCCCCAGCTCGGCCTGGTCAGCTCGGCATCCAAGTCCTCATCCAGCAGAAGTTAACTTCGTTCTCTGAGTCATCGGCCACTTGGAAGCAGACCAAATGACGAGGTACTTAGCACAAAAAATTGATACATCACCAATAATTGATTCATCAGCCACCATCTATAATATCGGGTGAGACAAATGGGGGATCTTTCTTCTCAAAGGCATCTGAGGATTCAGAGAAGACTCATTATGGTCCAAGAGAACTTGTTACCATGTATGGCAACAGAAGGCAAGATGCTCATAATCAGTTCTAATCATTTGACTATCTTGTTTCATCTATTCAAAAACATTTTGATAATCTTGGGAAGGCGGTTAGTCCTGGTCTTCAAAGGCCATGGTGTGACTAAAGCTGTACAGGCCTTGGATAAAGCTTGAACACTGGGAGATCTGAGAGGTGCTTACAATTTTCTCTTTGAGGATCTCTGTGATGGAAGTATTGAAGAAGTTTGGATTGCAGAAGTCAGACCATGCCTATATTCATCCTTGAAGTGGATGGGGATGGTCAGGTTTTCATTTATCTGCTCTCTGTTTTTCCTTTTCGAGTGGGCAACGTGTGATTTTAGAGATTGTCGGACTTTGTTGCCTTATGACCTGAAGTTCACGGGCAGAAAAGATTTTTCTTAGGTGTACATTGTTGTTCTGCTTTTGAAGATGAAGATGGAAGATATGCGTAATTCAATTCAGAGAAAGAATGGAAGTACATTGGGAGCCAATATCCTTTCAGGTGGGACAACCGGAGAAAATGTATCTGTATCCAAAAATAAATCAAAGAGTTTAGGTGGAAGAATAGATTCATCGGACATTTTTCAAAGTCCAGGGCCTGTGCATGATATTATAGTTTGTTGGATAGATCAACATGATGTAGGCAAAGGTGAAGGTTTCAAACGCCTTCAGCTTCTCCTCATTGAACTCATTCGTTCTGGCATTTTTTTTATCCTCCAGCCTATGTGAGGTAGTTCATAGTCAGTGGCATTATGGACAGGAGTGAGACTCTGGTGGATTTGGATAGACAAAAGAGACACTATCATGTTTTGAAGCAGATGCCTGGGGCTTACATGCTTGATTCTTTCGAAAAAGCTCAGATTGCTGATGTTCCAATTCTAGAGGAGGCCCTGCATGTTTATGCAAATGAACGTCGGCTTCTGCTTCTTGGACTTCTTAGTGATCATACAAGCCACTCCAAAAATGGGAATGATGTAAGTTTCTGTTCCCAAAAACAAAAGGATAATCCAAGTTCTGGACGAAATGCAGCTTCTCCTTCTTCCCTTGAACACTTGAAAAACCTTCGCTCAGCATCCAGTACCTTGTCTGGCAGAGATGCAAAAAATGAAGGTCCAAGTTTCAGAAGTAAAGGCTGCCATTTCAATGTAATTGCATCTTCCAAGCTCTTATTCTGCGGCCTCAGATACACGATCTGGTGAATCTCAATGGAGCTGCAAAAGGTCCATTGGGCCAATTAGTAACAAATTGGATGTTACAGAAGGAACACCTGGGTGTGAAGAATGCACGAGGTTAAAGAAGCAGAAATTAAGTGAGGACAGGAGCTCATATACGCATGGGTTTTTAAAAGAAGCAGAAATTAAGTGAGGACAGGAGCTCATATACGCATGGGTTTTTACAAAATCCATCAGATGATGAAGATAGCTTGTGGGTGAGGAAGGGTCCCAAATCCATGGAGTCACTTAAAGTTGATCGACCTCTTAAATCAACCAAACATGCATCAAGATGTCGGCAAATAATTGTGCACAAAACCCAAAGCCTGGCTCAACTGGCAGCTACTAGGATTGAGGATAGTCAAGGAGCATCAACAAGTCATGTATGTTATAATAAAATAGGCTGTCCTCATCATAGAACTGGTACAGAAGGAGATGTTTCTAAGCCATCAGATGGCATGAGAACTGCACATCTTGGTGATGTTTCAATTGGTAAAGCTTTGAAACATCATATTCTTGTTTCAACCTACTCCTGAGTCTGATTATCAACATCTTCTACAGCAATAAGGAGATTTTTCTCTGAGAACTATTTAGCAACTCTTCCGATGCCTTGGGCAAAATCTAATTTGAGGGCTTGACAGACGAGAAAGTTAGATGCACAGCTGGAACTCTTCATCCATATAGTCACTGACAAAACCAACAACCCTCTGTCCATTATCAACAGTGGTGTTGGCATGACAAAGGCTGATCTGGTAAACAATCTTGGTACAATTGCAAGATCTAGAACCAAAGAGTTCATGGAAGCCTTGGCTTCTGGTTCTGATGTTTGCATGATTGGGCAGTTTGGTAGGACCAATGGAGAAGATGGGCCAATTACGTGGACTTTTTGGGCCACTTGGGACTTGGGTTGTAGGAAAATAGTTTTACTTTTGTGCTCTGTCTTATGCAAACGTCAATGTAGCTACACATGTACATCCCTGTAGTTCTTATTTAAAAAACAAATTAATGCCATTTCTTTCTAGTTTCTTCTATGGAACACAATTTATAGTTCAGCTCACTATAAATAATTGAGAATGCATGCAACACTAGTAGCTAAGTTTCAGTTTCACTGCATAGGGATTAGGGAGAGCTACATCAATACCTTACCTCAAGACAGCCAAACAATAAACTCATTAATTCCTGTGACATGCATGGAAATCAACTTCTTTCATCATGTATTAAAGCGACAGGAGAAGCGGGATGCATAGCAAGAAACCACTTCGAAAAGTTCATTGGCCAATGGCCACAAAAGCAAGAAAATAGGAACAAGTATACTTCATCAATTCTGTCTGAGGACATTTGGGGCCACAGCCACACCACGGCCAATTTAGGGGTGTCCCGATGTGAATGTTATTATTTATTTTTTCGTTTAGGCTCGGTTTGGAAGGATTACAAATACAAATATTTGAAATGCTATTGGTAAAAGTCTAAAAGAGTCTTATTTGCCCATAATGGCACGCCAGTGGCTAGAGAAGGGTGTAGAACCATCCAGAAAATAAAATCTGTTAATGGGTTTCAATGGTATACCTGTCCACTGTCCATCACAATTAATTGTATGAAGAGTTTAGTAGTCCAGTTCAATTGTTGACCCATAAAATGATTTTGGTAGTAACTGGTAACAAAGAAAAAGAAATTGTATGAAGAGTTTACCAAAAAGGAGCTTACAACCTACTTAATAACTTATTTGCTTAAAGACAAAGTAGTAAGTCATTCAGTTTAACTTCAGTTGTTATCAAATGGCTCCTAAGAGAACAAAAATTTATCCTTGAGAAGTTGCTGTTTTTAGCAATGCATATGGATCCTTTTGGTATAGCACAGAAACTGCTTTGTTATTTGAATAAGCTTATTAGACTGACCTGAGCTTTATTTTTCTTCTTGTAGGTTCAAAAAAGTGCTTGTGATAAGTTTGATCCCACTTTCTACCCCAGGTTAAGAAATGGTGTGATGATTATTTCTTTATTAAGGTAGTTTCGTAATAAGTTTATTATTTCTTCTGTTATATAAAGTAGTCTTGTTGATGTATATTATCTTTAATTCTTTGTAGGTGGCAGTTTGGACTAACCTCAAGGCCCTCAACAAAAGGAAGTACAGAGCCTTCATTTGCACCAATTGTTGTGACTAAAATATGAAATCAGGGTTATGAAATCATCTAATCAGGGACTAAAAGATGAAGAGCCTAGGGTTACAGGGTATTAAGTTAATGTTATTCTATTGAATAAGGGAATCACATGGATTCTATTTCTGGGTATCCAAGTGTACATGTTTAAAGGGTTCCTGGTGACCTAGATCTCTTATGGAGATGATTTCTCTTATTTCAGCCATATGCGTACTATTAATCAGATAGGGGATCGACTGAGACCATGTCAATTGGTTTGTTCTAGGTCTTCTGCTTCATTAATTACTTATTCCTACCCATTTACTTAGAGTTAACAGTTTATGGTGCAAATGTAGATCTACTAAGAGTTTATTCAGCACTGAAGATCTACTTAGAGTTAATAGCAAGATTAGCCAAAAAAAAAACAAAGCCAGCAACCAGATAGGCACATAATGGGGAAAAGTTCAGGCACATACTTGAACTGATTGAGTGTGGGGAATGGATCAGGCATAGGCATGGCATATTGTTGTGCCATCCGCTCCATGGATCAGAAAAACACTGAAATTTACAAAAAGTAATACAATTAAAAGAAATTCTAAAAGTTGGAAAATTGCACAAAACGAAAGAGGAAAATACAAAAAGGCAAAAAAATACAAAAAGATTTTTTTTTTATCAATGATACAAAAAGAATTTCCAACAGACATTTTCACAAATTTATCTTTACCATCAAGCCCATTAATGGGACAGGGGAAAATTGCTGCAATCTAAAAGTTAGTGGGCTAAGTGTCACTACCCCCAAAGTACAAGGTAGTCTGCAATTTATCCTTTTAAAGTCTAGGTAGCCCACAGCTACAACTCAAGCCCAATATTAATTCCCTACAGTCAATTTTTAGCTCATACAAGAGTCATGAGATGTGAATCAAGAAAAAATAAAGAAAACAAAACAAAAAAGAGAGATGGGGAGGAAATTGGCTTCCGCGTTCCAACCGTCTTTTGCAACCTTGCATTGGAAATATCTCCCCATGAAATAAAGCACATAAGCAGGTAGATATTCTCAATACAAGGCCATAAAAGCTGCTCGAAAGGGCTTTTGCCCTGACCAAAGCTGAACTTGGTGGGGGAGAGAGGAGATAACCAATATATCAGTATAGGGTATCTTAAGAATCACTTCCAATTAATACTGAAAAGTCAAATTAAAACTATAAGCTTGCCCGAAAATCTACATCTACTTAACTTTGGAGACTTAAAAGAAGCAAAGAAATAATACTTGGTAAACGGATTCTTATAGTTGGATGTTACATTACATTAGTTAATAACAAAATTAAAATTGCCTTTACTGTTCAAATTTATTGATAAGTTAAAGTAATAAATAAAACTAATTTAGGCAACATTGATAATTTGGTACTCTTGAAACTAACCTCTTTATGTAGCTGTTAGGATCCTCAACTTTAAACCCTCAAGAGTCAAGACCAATATTTTCAACCTGCAGTTGAATCTGTGGGTCGGATCAGTCACCCTATATATCACTCAGCTTCCGGGCCCATTTCACCCCTGAGCCAATCAATTGCAAAAACTGTTGGCCCAGTCAATGACTCGATTACCTGGCCAACTGAACCACTAAACTATTTGTCCCATCAACGGGTCATGGGTCATATATTTGTTTTCTTTTTCTTTTTCTATTTCTGTATTTTAATCAATATTTCATCCCAAGAAAAATTCTGTCTATCTTTTGTTGAATGAAATGGAGCCATGATGTGATACTCCTGATTTGGTGTTTCTATCCTGATTTCAACACTTGGTTTCTAGCATATCTAGAGTCTTGTACTTACTGAGATTTTACTTTCCAGTTTGTAATTTTATGTTTTTTCATGCAAAATCCTTTTGGTTCCCTCTAGATCATTATTAGCTTCTTAACTGGTTTCCATTCAATTCACTATGCAAACATGTAAAGAGAATGATAAATCGAAAGGAAGAATATACAGAGAAAATGACTTGTTAGAGTTGTATTTTGCACTCAATCAACAAGAACTGTGGTAGGAAGAACTGCTAACTTGGGAGTCAAATTTTGTTGAACAGCTTGAGCTCCATTTGATTGATGAGAAAGACAAGTTAAGAATTTGGTATCGGATTTTTGAGGGAAAAAGAACCAAATGGGAGAAATGAGAACATCTTTGTCTTGTAAGTTTTTAATACTACCAAATTGGTCTTCATCTCATGGCATACATCTTGGCTTCGGGTTGTGAGTAGGATTTTGCAGCACCCCCTCCTCTCCCTCTGGTTGTTGTCATCCAAATCCAAAGGGATCCCCAATTGCTTCAAATCTAAGTAATCCCACATATCATCTAAGATAATAAGAATACTCTTCTCGTTTTGCAACTTTCTTGATAGCTTCTGTGCTCTTTCCAGTACATCTTCTTTTTCTTCAAATTCTAAGGGTAACATCCCTGCAATCTCACCTTGAATTTGTTTCAAGTTTCGATCTTGGGACACCACAGCCATCACGACCTTGTCAAAAAGCTTCTCTTTCTCCACTTGTTTGCCAATTTCCTTAACCAGAGTTGTTTTGCCCACACCTCCCATCCCATAAACCCCAATGACATGGACATTTTCATCTCTCAATGCCTCTCTGATTTCCTTTATTGCTAACTCTCTGGACTTAAACATCTGAAAATCTCTGTCACACATGAATTCTATACCAAGAGGAGGAGCTGGATCAGATACAACATCAAACCTGCCACCTTCTTGAAGCTCTTTAATGCGTTTCATCTTCTCCCCTGCTTTCTTACTTAACTGGTAGCGTGAGCCACAGTTAGGATACAAGCCCTTAAAGCAACTGCCATTCTCCTTAATTTCATTATTAATGAAACTATTTGTTTCATCTACAATAGACTTCACATCTTCAAGCCATTTCGTAACACTATCCTTGATGTCTTCTCCCTTCCTCTCTACTTGCTTTATCAAGTTTTCAACGGATTCTTTCGTTTTCTCCAGTTCCCGGACTTGTTTGCTGAGCTGCTCAATGTTTTCCTTCACCTTAACCACATAATTAACACGCTGCCCAACCGCTTCGAACACTGGTCCCAACAAGCATTTTCCAATTTCTAGTACGATGGATGATATAAATTCCATGGCCATATCTGACGAAATTGCTGCAAGTGAAATTGGAAATGAACTCATTTTAATCTTTATTCCAGAATTTCATTAACAATATATAAAAAGGAACTGACAATTTCATTCTGGAGGACAGTTTTGCCTATTCATTCAATTGTATTATTAGTATAAGGTTTATGTGAAAATTTCTCCAACCTTCTTGTATAGATATTGTTGTGCCAAAAACCAAAAATTATCGTAAACTAAATCCTCCCATATTTAACTTAAGAAATACTAATTTATCAACAAAACACATCCAAGCATCCAAATTGCCTTCAAAAACACATGTACCATGAATCCTAGTCTCGAAACTTGACCATTTACCATCAAACTAGCAAGGATTATTCCATTTCAAATCAAGTTGTTTCATTCATAGAATAGTCAAAACGTAAAACACATAATTTGAACATCAAATCTAACATTACTAGCAAATTCAAGACATCCAAAAATCCTTTCATACAGTGCCGTCATCGTCTCTATGCAGGATTAGTCATGGTGCGCAAAAGGATAGTAGCAAACGTGAATAATGAGGGTTTTCGGGGATAAAGAAAGTTGATTCTTGAGAATATCTTCATGAAACACATGGCGATATCCAGTAGTATACCCAATGATTACCAACGAACAATATATTCCCTTTCCCAATACAGAGCGAAGATCCTCATCTCCTACCTTTTAGGATCTCGGCACCTTCTTCATAAATAGAGAGGATCTCCTCACATTAGGGATCATTGAATCCTAAGCATTTCTCATCACTAATACCCTCGAACCTCTATCATTCTCCAAAATACCTTTTCTCCTAATTCCCATACCAAAAAGGAGCTTGGTTGATTCTCCTTCCAGTCCATCCTTCGTCTTTCGAAGAGACTGTTCCCCAACCTAGCCTAACACCTCATCCCCACACCTCTAAGGGCTAAATTCCTGGGTATGTTCAAGCAATTTGAAATACTACTTGAGTCGATGATCATTATGATAGGATCAACCCCTTTGTAAGACAGAGAAATTATTTTGCTGCTGTATGTGAAATTGGAAATAAACTCATTTTAATTTTATTCCAGAATTTCATTCACAATATATAAAAAGGAAGTGGCAATTTTTTATGATGAATTTAAAGCACGCAAATCTCACAACTCAATATTTTGCAAGAAAGAAAGAAAAAGCACGTGCCACATTTTCAATGATGTGGTAAAACAGAGATGCAATTAGTTATACAAGAATCCGGGCGGTGCAATTAGTAGAGTTAAAAACAGTATGCATAAATTAATTACCGTTGTTCTGATTTTCTCGAGGACAGCTTTGCCTATTCATTCAATTGTATTGTTAGTGTTAGGTTTTTGTGAAAGTTTCTCCCACTTGCTTGCATAAATATTGTTGTGCCAAAAACCAAAAAACACAAAAGAAAAATTCAAAATAAAGAGAAAACATATAAGGCTGTATTTGGTTGCAATGCAAATAAATTTGCATTGATGTAAAACCATGGCAGTGCAAATGATTTCAGTGTAAATTCTGACCTATTTTTATTTCAAATTTTAGTTTATTTTGTTTGATTATAGTACAAATGAAATAAATTAAGGCATGAAGCAGAATAAAATAAAATCCAAAACAAAATTAAACAAGATATTTTACATTTGCACCCCCCATGCATTTGTATTAGTGGAAATAAATTTACAATGCAACCAAACAAAAAAGAATTATTACATTTCATATCAAGTTGGTTCAATCATAAAATAGTCAAAACGTAAACCAAATCATTTGAACACCAGCAAATTGAAGACATCCAAAAATCCCTTTAGAAACAAAACCTAATATGACAACCCCGAAGATCTACTACATGGCCAGTCTCGGCCCAAATTGGGCTCGCATCCAAGACCTATACGCACCAATCCTCAACTAATGATAAAACCCAATGACCATTGGAAGACCAATCTGCATCCACATTAAGGATAACCATCATTTGAATGATCAAACTTCTCCATGTAATGTGATACATCCCAAAATCCACAAAATCCATATACAACCATTTCTAACCACCTATGAAATCCAATTACCATTAAATTAGAAAAAAAATTCTATTTCCAACTAATTTAACCCAAAAAAGACCAAAAGTTAAACCACTTAATTATATCAAAACTCAAATATGACCCGACCATTAAACTCAAGACGTGTCAAAGTTTCTCCCATCTCAAAACCAAACTCATTGGATGTCAAAATCCATCATGTGACCATTACTGGTGTAAATCATCACGGGTCTAAAATACATACAATTTAAGCACCTAGTAAAAGAATCAACACGGCAAAAAAGATTTGGACCATCCACGAGCCCTTACTTTCAATTTTTACTACAAAATTTTGAATATTAACCATGAAATTTCAATGATTCCATCCTGATATTTCTCATTAGTTTTTCAATTTAGAGGCCCAAAAAGTTCATTTCAAACAAACTGTCCTAAGACTCATATTGACCATTCTTACATCACCCTTGTGTTGACCGTATGTGTTTTGATGATAAACAAATCCATTGAGAGTACTAATGAATGATTTAAGTGCGAAGTCGTAGCTATTGAGCTAAAATATTGCTATGAAGAATCCAAGCTTGAATGAAATGCATTGGGTGTCTATCAATTAACCTGCTATTCTCCAAAGAAGAAGGATGCTACCAAGAGTTGAAAAGAAAAAAAATAATAATATCAAGTTCCAGTGATCTACATTGTGTGTCAGTTTTTAGGACTTGATGTAAATTATTTGCATGAGATGCACTCTATGTGCTTGAACTTGACTTAATTCAAATGACTTTATCTTAGAGACCGATGGCTGGTATTAGCTCTACTTCTTAGGTGTTCTCGAATTCATTCTTCGACTTGATCTATGTTTGGAAGCTTAAAAAAATAATTTCTAGGCCATTGGATTCAATATCTCAAAGTTTTTTATGTTGTGAATAGTGAATAGTTGACTATCAATAAACCAATAGTTGACTACCTATAACATCCGAGGCTGGTGTTACCTAGACACTATTCGATAGTCAACTACAGAAAATCTATAGTCAACTATTTCTCACAGCCAAGGTTTCCCAAGCATAAGTTACTAATCAGTCGACTTCCAGAGAAAAATGATTTCTCTCTACAAGTGGTAATCCACTACTTGAAGAAAAATTTGACCATTTGAAGGCATAAAATTTGACCGTACCCGACAAATCTGGGGACAGCAGCCATGTCCCTCGTCAGACATCGTCACGCCTGCCACCTTTAGAAGGTGTCTTACACCTGACAGGCACGTACCCTGTGACGACGGCCCCGCGCGTGCCACCTCAGCCTTGCCTGTAACGGTTGTGGCAGACTGACAGTGGCAGTTATACCTGCCCTGTCAGAAGCCAGAGGGCCTGATGCGAAGGATTTCTGTTATAAGGGGCTTATTCTCAAGGAACAAGGTATCTTCGAACCACTTGCACAATCTGCACTCTTAGCCTCCGTCTTCCCTTTGCTTCTTACACAGAATACTGACTTAATCGTCGGAGCGTTCCCGCTGGGCAAACCCCCCGGGGATTCTTCTTCTTCCCCCTCGTTTCAGGTACCTCTCAGGAGCGACGTGAGTGTCAGCTATGAGTGACCGGATCGCACTATATCAACATCTATTTCCTCTTTGACTGAGCCTTTAACCTTAGAGCTGAAAAGAAAAAAGCACCAAGTTCCAATGATGTACATTGCGTGTTAGTTTTTATGACTTGGTGTAAATTATTTGCATGAGATGCACTCTATGGGATTGAACTTGACTAAATTCAAATGACCTAACCTTAGAGACTGATTGATAGTATTGTTTCTAGTTCATAGGTGTTCTTAGATTCACTCTTCGACTTGATCTATGTTTGTAAGCTTAAAAAAATAATTTCAAGGCCGTTGAAATCAGAATCTCAAAACTTTTAAGGTTGTAAATAGTGAATAGTTGACCACCTATAAACTAATAGTTAACTACCTATAACAGTCGAGGCCGGTGTTACCGAGACACTATTCGATATTCAATTATAGAAAATCTATAGTCAACTATTTCCATAGTCAAGATTGGGTGGGCATAAGTTAGTAATCAGTCGACTTCCAGAGAAAAAAGATTTCTCTCTACAAGTGGTAGTCGACTAATAAGTCATGATAGTCAACTACTTGAAGTAAAATTTGACCATTTAAAAGCATAATGTCTATTTCCTCTTTGGGTAAGCCTTTAATCTTGTTGAGAATATGTCTGAACATTTCCAAGTATAGGTTAATC
This sequence comes from Nelumbo nucifera, assembly GCF_055504915.1. Lineage (NCBI taxonomy): Eukaryota > Viridiplantae > Streptophyta > Magnoliopsida > Proteales > Nelumbonaceae > Nelumbo > Nelumbo nucifera. The sequence goes on from NC_142655.1 coordinate 47,056,701, forward strand.
CCTTTTCAAGGATCTATAATGGTAATATGATCTCTACCACTATAAATTAGTGGTTTTGGATTGAAAGCTAAAAATAACTTGATTGGTGAGTATTTGCTAAATGAAAGATAGCATTTATGAGCAAGAGTTTTTATTGAAGAGACCTTTGAATTAAATCAATTCTAGTGTGAGAAAAACTAACCTTTTTGCTTAATTATTTTCCTAGTTTTCTTGAATCTCTTCAAGAGTTTGAACCTATTGTATTGTGCATACTCTTGTAACTAATATAGTTTGCATTGTACTTATTTCTGTCAACCTGTTAAGAGGCATTTACTTTGTATTTCTTCTTTATGTTGCTACATCTATTGTATATGTGTTTTCAAATGAGAGCACCACTGTTTGGCACCCATAAGCCTACTGGTCAGGTTTGGTTGACATTTAGATGTTTCACTAGTTAGGTCTTGTAGGCACCTGGAAGCTCTACTGGTTGTAAGGTTTTGCTAGCATCCAAAAGTCAACTATTAGTAGAAATTCTCAAGAGATTTCACGAGGAGAAGACGTAGGATGGGGTTTCGCTAAACCTCTATAAATCTTTGTGTGCTTTACTTTTCAACAATCATTTACTTTATTTGTTCATTTTCACTTATTTGAATGTTCAATTATCTGTTGCACATTGCATAGCACACTTACATAGCCTTTCATTCTTTCAAGTTTGCATTCATTGTTTTAAAAGGCTTTAGTTGAGGGAAATCCTTTTAGTATCTAATTCACCCCCTCTTGGGTTAATCTATTTGGGCAATACCTAAACAATTTGATCTCCTAAAATGGCCTCATTCCATAATGTATGGAAATGACCATTTTAGCCTTACAAAATTTAAATTAAAAAACTTTCCACAATCAGTAGCTCTCATTCCATATTATACTCAAGATAAGGTAAAGATGGGGGAAATGGTTAGTGTTATCCTCACCACCTAAACTTGTTGAACATTATGGGCAAGAAAATGATGAATCATGCCATATTTGTCCACCTTGAAATATTTGCAATAGAAGAAATCCAATCCACACTACATTCTTAATCATAGGAGAAACCACATCCAAAGTAGAAAATGACTCAAATATAATTAGGTAAGGTTCCCCTTTGAGGCATTCTAGGTTCAAGGTATTCAAGTTATTTTTGATTCGAGATATTTTAAGCCATTCAAGTGGTTCTTGTGATTCCTTAATAAATAAAGAATCACTTAATCTTCATTTCACTCCAATAATCCCTTATCTCTCTTTCATCCAAATCCATCCCAATCCTTTAGTTCTTTCCCCATTGACATTGCCATTTAACAATTCGATCCATCACCACATCGAGGTCATATGGTAATTGGAAGCAAGTTGATAATGCCATCTATTATGGTCACACAAATTTGTTAGAGATGTTCCGTTTACACAATGTATTCCTTTAGTTCCAATCAAACTAATGTATTTTGAGTTTTATGATTAATCAAGTCAAATAATTATTATTTCATGTTTGTGGTTGGTATGTTTTTTATGTTTTACACCTTGAGCTAAACATTTTTGAGGCCTATGTTAGTTTAGAATGTTCCCAACCAATAAATTTAGTGAGTTTATCTTAACATTATTGATACTGATACAATATCGAATTGGTGGAGTACTTGTCTCAGTTGGTAGGGTTAGACCCAAGGTACAATTATATTAGTGGGTTTTTATAAAAAACATTGAATGAAGAATTGAGGACCAATTTCTAGTTATGCCTTTGACCTTAGAGACAAATGGGCAAAACTAGAATGTTGCACTTAACCCCAGATTGGATAAAGATATTGTATTAGGTTTTAGATTAGGCTACTATTGTTTCGCCAACTTCTGAAATCCTCTAAGGGTTAAATACTTGGGATTGTTCAAGAAATTTTGGATACTACTTGAAAGGATGATCACTATGATAGGATTGACCCCTTTGTCAGACCAAGAGAATATCTACATTTACATTCTCTCTGATGTAAACCTAAAAATGATGACAGTGGATTTTAATGTCTTTTGAAATCATCTTGAAAAATGTATTTATATTTGTAATAAGTTATTTTATGAAAATCTTGCAAACAGTTTTCAATCCTAGGATCCATCTGATTAGAGGGTGTGACACTACATTTAATAGTTAGAAAGGAGTCCTTCCTTAGAAGTAGTATTTGAATATTTTGGATTGAGAGATTAAGAAAAAAAGGCCATTTAGGGCTAAAACCTTATAGGCTTTTATCTTATATTAACACATTATCCTTATGCTTCATAGGGTGGTTGAAACTAAGGATCACTTACATCTGTGTGTTGGACCCATATTGTGCCCAATTTGATTAGCTTAAGGGTTCATTAGATTTACCTAATGAATTCAGCCCACATGCTTCTATGCATGGGCCAAACCCTTAAGCACAAATATGAAATATTTGTGGCTTTCACACCATACATTATTCAGGCCTAACTAACTTTCAATTGAGATAACTAAGATACAACTTAAGTAATGGGCTTAAGAACATTAACAAGTGGAAGTGAACAAATTGTCAAACTCCTATTGTTGGACTTTCTTTTACCACCATGGTGTATAAGCACTATAATTTCTGATTGTAGGGGGAATCTTCAATGCCTATCTTCTTTCTCAATTTGTCATGTTAAGAGGAATTTTAATAGGGTCGCACATAAATTGGCAAGGATTTCCATTTATTGTACTACAATTAGTACTTAGTCGAATTGTCCTAAATCTCTAATTTGGTTCCATTGTATGTTCTAATATTCAAAACTGAGATGAATGAAATCCCTTATGTCTAAAAAAAATTGAGAGAAGACTGAGGAGAGATTGGAGGAGGTAGTGAGACATGAATTCAAAAATTGACTACAGTTTAATGGACTCTCAACGTTTCACATTCCAATGAGAAGTGGTACAAAATGCTAATCTTATTGTATTTATATAGGATGTATGCATTTTTGTAACTAGGAGGGACCCATGTGAAGTTTTTTTTTTTTACGCCAAATGGCATGAGAATTAACTAGAAATACTCAGTGTACAATCATTTAGGAAATCTTGATATAGAAATTCTAGAATAGCTAGCAAAACCAGGTATAGATTGACGATAATGTTAGTGCTTTTCTAGCTAGTAAGTGTGCCACAAGGTTCTTAGATCTTTTGATGAACTGCATTGAATTATGAGGAAATTCAATTGAACAAAACCCTACAATTAGCAACATGGTGTTTCATATGCCAAGGAGAACCCTTTAAGACCTCCCAACAGAGAATTTATGATAGTAAAAGCACCCCCTTCAAAAGTAGAAAGAAGCTAATTAAGGATAAGTATCATTGGATGAAGGAGTTTCATGAGGGCACTGTAGTCATGGTTTATTTATGAGTTGAGCGATTTCCTATTAGGACATACCAAAAGATAAAGTAGAAAAAGATTGGCCCATTTTAAGTGCTACTAGGTCTTTTTCATTATCATATAGATCCAGAAGCAATAGCAATGGTTGATCAGAGAGAAGCACAGAATGAAGGGGGATGAGAGATCCATCCCATGGACGCCCAAAGATTGCAGAATAAGGGGCGATTTTCAAAAATTTTTTCTCTCCCTTCAACTAGGAATCAAATTCCCTATTTAGAAAATCATATTTTCAAGGATCTTTCTTGAACCTTAAACTAAATCAGATTTGAACCAAAAGGAATAGGTGAGAATTATACCTGATACGGAGAAGTAGAATCTCCCAACAAAGGTGTTCACGCCCAAAGAAGGATCCAAAGACTACCCCCACTGAAGATGGCACAGTGTAGGTGGAGCAGAATCAGTAGTGTTCTTCTCCAACAACTATGTCCTTTGCAAGAATCAGCAAGATGGTACGTGAGCACAGCTTCCTTTCAATCCTTTCTCAAAGAACTGATGTCAAGATCCAATCTTGACTTCTCCCACAACTGGAGATCGAACTGGCAAATAGGGCAGCAAGAATAGGGAAGCGGCAAGAGAATATTCGTAGGGAGCAGAGTTCTCTCCTCTTGATTTCAGTACTAGAGAAAATCTGTTGTGTGTCTAAAGGTTGCCGCCCCCTTCTTCTTTTATGATCTTAAAGGGATCAGCTCCTAATCAGATTAGGAGTTGCTAATCCAAATCATATTTTGGTTAGAAGTCCCTTTAAGTGATAAGGGATAATCCTTATCTTATCTGCAGATCAGATCAGCCATCTCCTAAGCCCAATCCTATTAGCTGATCCACTTCAGAATTTGCCCCTTTATTAACTAAATAAACAGCCCAGTTCGAAATGGGCTTTAGGCCCATTAAGCTTATGTGCTCACTTAACCTTCCTAACTGCTGCCCAGTTGGGCTTCCTTGTATGGCGTGGGACCCAAGCATTGATCTACACATCAGCCACATAGGTTCGGCCCAGCCATTGTTACAAGGCTTGGCTGAATACACTGTTAAAGACAGTGCACCCCCTGAAACCCATCGAATGGGCTCTATGGGTCCAACACTTACCCTAAGTGGTCCCTGGGCCAAGCCACCTTGTAACACCCAGAGACTGTGGGTAGATGCAAGATTAGCCCATCAGGTATTATCCTCAATGGTCTTACACTTAACCTCTCAGCCCATAATGATCATACACTGCCCGAAAAGAGAGGACCTCTCCCTCGGCTGCAAGGAACAGTATTGCACTCTCCTCTTCTATGGATCCCGGGAATTAAAACCTTTTGCAAATATTTTAGAAACCATAATATATATACTTTTATATCTCATAAAATATACTTTGCAAAACAAATCTCAATGGTTGAAATCGGCTGCCGGCAGTCTTGGTTTCCATCAGTGAGAGTGCATCCCCGATCATTACCTTTGTCTGACAAAGGGGCTGATCCTTTCACTATGATCACCCACTCAGATGAATTTTCGGATTGTCCCAACATACCCAGGATTTGACCCTTGCTAAGGATCTCACTGATTGTTACATCAAAGACAGTCCGATCCGACACCTAGTGCAGTATCATAATCGAGTCTGGGGGTCGGGTGTAACTTTCCAGTTTTGCCCATCAATCTCCAAGGTCCAGGGCAATACTAGAAAACTGGTCCAGTTCAAAGATTCAAGTCATCCTACACTGTATGTGCCTAGGGTCTCACCCTGGCAGCTGAGACAGGCCACCCCAACCAACTTGGTGGCACCACAGTGTCAGCCTTGTCAGGATAGGTCTCCCCAGACCGACCCACTGGCTGTGAACATTCTAAACTAACACGAGTCTCATTAAGTGTCCAATTTAAGGGTATTACACAGAAACATACCAAGGGAATGTGAATCAAATATGTATCTTTATTCATTTACAATAAACTCATAAAGTACATCATTCTGATTGAAGCTAAGGGCATACAAAACTGTCTAACACAGAAGTCCAACACTTCTAATGAATTTGAGTGACTAGAAAGTGTAGAATATGTTTTAGTCAACAACACTCAAAATAGGGCCTATTTTAGATTCTTAGTCAAAGTAGAGGGAAATCCAACAATTAAGAAACTCTTGGATTAGTGAAAAAGAGTTTATGATGCTGAATGAATCCATATGTAATGTTACTAAGTTTGTTGCTTTCATAGAGTCAAGCTCTTGTTAACTCGATGGGAATGATGAGCACAAAAATAAAAAAAGAAAAGAAAAAATAGAAGTATTTTTTTGAATTTGTTTGTTTTTTGTAATATGAGTAGAACTTTCTGTTTTGGGTATTTGTAATCAGGGGAAGTTGGATGCACCCTCTGTTGGGTTTTGGTCTCTTGGGCATTTTTGTAAATAAAGTTATCTTTTAGAGGGATTGTTTGAAGGTACTTTTATTCCTCCTAAGGGACAACTTGTGAACGGGGCACATTTTAAAGGATTTTGTGTAATATTTTAGTTGGCACCCCTAATAAGTAATAAGCTATCAATTCTTATAGAAGAGAAGGGGGTTATTTTTGTAGGGGTAGTTTTGCTTCTTTTTCCTTTATTTAAGATATGGCTTAACCCCAACTAGGCTTTTTAAAAGTCAACCCATTGGGTGCCTTTCAATCCCTTTATTGCCATGTGTCCATGCGAGAGGCCATCTTGACACCATATAGTTATTATAGCTGAACAGTTCTAGGAGGAGCTCTAGCTACGTCAAGTTCAGTTCTAATATCTATTAAAACCTGAGGAATTTGATTTTGTGGTTTTTTAGCATGATATTACTTTTCCCATTGTTGCTCACTTGAAGTGTCACGTATGTCTTTCTTGTTTAGCCACATCATAAGAAAACACATATCAAAGAGTTCAGATTTACCCCTCACAAAATCGGTCCTCACACCCACCTTATAGCTTTTGCAGCTGTACATTGGGAACATCTTGATACTTGTATGTTTCTATATATCCATGAGGAGATGTTTCCAATGCACAATTGCAGGGGTTGTGATCTAGGTAGGTGTGAGGACCAATTTTCTGTGGAACAAATCTGATTTCCATATCCAATCCATTTTGGGTTTAATCATTATATTAACCAAACACCCATTAAATGTGGATATTATACTAGTTTGGATCTTGGGCAAACCACTTCACTTAAAACCTTGTTTAAAATGCTTCCTTTTTAGTAAAGGTAGGAAAACCTATACAAGATTTGTGAATGTTTCTCTAACTTTCCTTTCCTTTCCCTATTTTTTTCCTTCAAACCAAACATAGCTTTATGGAGAAGTGGGACTTAAGAGTTAAAAAGTTGACAACATTTTAATTAGCGCTCTACCTTTAATTTTCCATGGTGGATTGAACATCTATTTTTAATCTCATTGTATTTATGTACTTGTATTTCGAGGAACTTTATCTCTCTCTCTCTCTCTCTCTCCCTCTCTCTCTTTCTCTTTTCTCTACACCTTTTCCTTCTATCCATGGTCAACTCTACCTTTCCACTGTATTTCTTCTCCACCTCTCTTTATCTTAGTTTTTAAGTCTTACCATGGGTGTGATTTTCTATTCTACATGTTGGTTTTATCTCTATTTGAAAATCCTCGAGGGAGCAACACCAACCTCGATTTAGGGATTTTTAGATCAGTTATTCTTCCTGGTTTCAATTTTTGGCCTTTTGGGTTTTGTGTTTTTTCTAGCAGTATCATGGATGGGAGTTTCTAGGGTTTTTCTTAGAAGCAACACAATGGAGGGTATTTAGGTCTTTTAGGGTTCTTCTTGTCAGTTTTGTTTTTCCATTAGGGTGCATTTGGAAGCGACGAAAGTGGAGTCTAAATCCCAATTCAAGGTAAATTTGCACTCAGTTTCACTTTTGCCTTTGTTTGGCAACATTATATTTATGCATTGACAAATGACAGAAAACACATTTTCCAATAAATATTTACATTGACAATAAGATGTAAAAGAACATCAATAAAAAAGAAGTAAATTTTCATTCAAGTGGACTTTTGACTAAAAAAGGAATATGCTTTATTGGAATTCTAGTTTACATCCGTTACAACTAAAAGTCTGTTTGGTAAGAAGGTAAATTTGTAAGTGCAAAATTAACACAACATTGTAATTTATATGGACTGTTTTACATCTACATATTTGCATTCACACTTATTTGCATCATTTCCCAACACAGAGTTAGTTGCATCATAATTCATCATGGTTGTGGGATTTTAGGGTTTTAGATTTTTTTCCTTTTATCTTCCTACTTTTGTGTTTTCTTTTTTGGCAAGCAAGAGAGCTTCTTGGGTTTTGCTTTGAACAACAACATGTTGGATGGCTTTTAGGATATCCTTTCTTACTATTTGTCTTCACTTATTTTTGTTCTAAATATCTTTATTTTTAGGGATGGACGTGCCAACAAATACTTTTGTTTGTAGTAGAAGCTATGATGGTGCATTGTTTCCACTTGTAAGGACCAACCCAAGTACTGGATTTATGACTATGGAGTTCCTATGGCAAGAAAATTATTGTTGGTTCTGTTCCTTATTCTTTCTCTATTTTCCCCTCCTATTCCATCTCTATTCTATTACCAAGTTTATTTAATTATGATATCATAAGTTGACCTCTTCAACCCAAACAATTGAATATCTAGCCTAACACCTAGAGGGAGAAATGCTTTCATTTATATTCAATTTTAAGAACACTCTAAAGAAGCTATAACACCTAGCAAAATTCAAGTATAAATTATCCAAATAGCTTTCGATGAGGGGGAATTTGGCCCGACTTGTTAGCATGAGGACACGCGGAATGACCTGATGGTGGGATGGCAGATTAGCATTTTTGAACACCTTTGTGGGCCAAGTCACCTCGAGCACCTCGGGCACCTCGGCCAAGATCGTTGAGGTCCGAGTACTAGTGATGACGCAACCTTCCAAGGTGCCATGTAGTGTTCTTCTAGAAGGGAGCCAACCATTTCTGATTTCTTCGGGATCATGACACACATCAGCAAGCCTTATCCTCATCCAGCTCGGATAAGATGGACTCAATAAGCCTTATCAGCTCACACGAAGTTCATTTCTAGGTGCAAAATGGACTCCGGGTTACACGGACCGGTGATCATAGATACACTTTGTGAACCCCATGGAAGCTCACTTTTATAAAGGCCCCTCATCACCCACACAAGGTACGCATGATTTAGCTCTCTAGCCCTCTTACTTACTAGCATTCAATCTCGCTACCACATTCTTCGCTAACTTAAGGATCAGAATGTCCACACCAAGTAAAGCACATTGGAACCTCTGATATTGTTTCCTTGCAATTTGACCGACCACATAAGCAGACTGACGTCCGATCTGCCATCCAACAGGAAGCAACCAGCTCGCACATCATCAGCTTTAACCCTTTCTGCCTTATTTGATCTTGGCTCAAATCTAGATGGACCCATAGTCAAAATCCATAACAATTCTGTTTTCATATCTTTGAACCATATCTAACCCTCTATATAGAAAATGCCTCTATTTAGATAGATCCAAATATAAATTGAATCACTTTTACTTGATTCAGTGGCCCAGCCGTAATCTTAATTTAGCTAATCTCCTACCCACTATATTAAATATCATTGGTTCAATGAATAACCAATTGACCTATGCAATTGAATCATTAATTCATTAAATTTGATGGGTTATTGGTTTATGTATTATTTTACTTCTAGGAAAATCTATGATCCCAAAAAAATTAGGATAGAAAAAAAATAAGTTTTGAGCAATCAAACCCCCTACGAAATGCACCTTATTGGTTACTACCTTTTATGATACCAATTTACTGGTTATATGTTTTTTTAGTATCATAATCAAACTTTTTTCATCTTTTTTTATAACGAAAGCATTATGGGTTAATTAACTGACATGGACGAATAAACCCCTAATTCATTGTCTCGAAAGGAAAAAGTAATTGAATCTTATAAGACATGTTTTAAAACACTAATCTTACAATGTTTATATGTTTATATATAAACATACACATCCAAACTCATATCCATCCTACAAGGAAGCAAACCTATGACCGATCTGGTTTTATATTTGATCATTTTATCAACAAAAGCTAACTAAATATGAATATGGTAATGTTAGATCTTGGTTTGATCAGTTTCATTCATTGAATTAGTTAAAATTCCCTATATGTGTTGATTAATGTAATTATTGATCAAAAAAAGATTGGGTAGATATTCTCTGAATCAATAGGAAAGGGAATTGTAAGCTAAGGTGGCATTTGATAAATTTAATTTCTAAAGTCTAGAAAAATCTGAAAAGACTCTAAAAGCATGATGTGAAAAATTTGCTTTTCTTTGCTTTATAGAAATCTGAGTGTTGTGACATCTAAAGAAATATACATTTTATTAATTTACACATAAAATATTTATTTAAATAACAATAAAAATTATTAAAATATTATATAATATTAAAAATAAATAATAAAAAAGAATAATTAGAGCATATTGTCATGAAGTGACACAATGGGTTGTTGGACTAGAGGATTTATAGATGTTTCTTGAGGCTCCTAGCCAATTCTACATGTTTCTGGGGTGTTCTGGAGTGTTCTCCATGTGTCTAAAAGGGTCTAGATGTTGGTGGAACTCTCTACAATCTTGTGGAATAAACTATAGGGGTTGGGAGCAATCTAGACTTCCTCTAGAGTGTTCTTGTATCTTATGGAGAAGGCATCCCCTAGAAGAGTGTAGATAGTAGAATGTTCTAGAGGTGCTTCTGGATGATAGTAAGCGTACATAGTTCTAAAGGATTCCTAAAGGGGGTTAGTGTATAAATAGGGATATCCTCCTTCATTTGCAACAAGTGTCCAAGTTGTAGGAGGCATCCAAGTTGTAAGAGCACTCTTTAAGTTGCAAGCTTTCTTCTAGTGCAATACAATTTATTCCTCTTACAATACTTGGTGTGCTCTTGTGTGCCTTGGTGTGTGTCCTTAGTACTTAAGGAATCTAGCAAGAAGGGTCTTGGGTGTGCAATTTGGCTGACTTGCTTGGAGGGCCAAGTGAGTGCCACACAACTTGGCAACGGGAGTAGTCAGGTTGTGACAAGTGGTATCAGATCAACTTTGTTAGGGGTGTGTGGGAGCTTGTGCATGGACATGATGTCGAACAGACTCAACAATAATAAGACACATGAGCAAGTGAAGGGCCACTCCAAGAAAACAACAGAAGCGTCAAGGAATGTCCTTGCTACCTTGGAGGCCAGGATGGCAAGGTCGGAGCTTGCCACGAGACATGCAAGACAAATGCGCAGACATGGGTAGTTGAGTTAATGGCCTAGAGGGTAGGTTGGTGGAGCTCAACGCAACCATGTAAGAGGTCGTATGTCTTGCCTAGCATGGGAAAGACAAAGAGTGGGAAGGGCTAGAAGCCAAGCTAATGGGAAGATTGGCCAAGGTCCAAATAAATGTGGATGAGCTAAAGGCAAGCATGGTGCTCTACAAGAAGTTGTTAGCATAGGACGAGGTGGGGATTCTACAGGACGTGCCAAAGGTAAGGGCACCTAAGCCACCTCACTTCAATGGTTCCAGGGATGCATGGGCATTGGACAACTTCATATGGCATGAGGAGCAGTACTTTGAACTCATGCACATAAGGGATGAGTAGGTCAAGGTATGTGTTGCCACTAGGTACTTAATTGATTCAATTGTCTTGTGGTGGAAGTGGCACTACGCAGACATGGATAAGGGGCAATGTCACATTAACACATGGGAGTATGTACGGGAGTTCTCCACACTCATGCTTGAGATACCCAACATGGCGGACAAGGAGTTGTTGTTCAACTTCATGGAAGGACTTCAACCATGGCAAGAAATTGAGTTAGAATGTTGGGGGTGTAGGATCTAGCCACTGCCATGGATAGCTCAATGGAGCCCAAGTATGCAAGGGATGGCCACGACATAGGTGGGGGAGATGACCACAGCCACAGGGATGGTCAGGGCATGTAGAGTGATTACTAGGGCAAGGGGGCCCAAACCAAAGCGTGGGACAGCAAGACCAATCCGCCTAAGTCAAGGGACAATGGCAAGGTAAAGCAGAGTTCTTCATTTGTGAAGGGGACCACTATGCCCGTGATTGTCGACAATGAAGGGCACTTAGTGCACTAGTGGAACAAATGAGACAAAAGGAAGATGGCCTTGAGGTGGCTAGAGAGGTCGGCTAAGGTGCAGCCAAGACCACGACAGGGTCAAGGTTGATGCATGTGGAGGTGTTGATCAATGGTGAGAAGACCTAGGCCATGATCAACACAGGGGGTGACTCACAACTTTGTCTCAATTGGGGAGGCAAAGTGCTTGGGCTTAGAGGTCACAAAGAGCACGGGCATGACCAAGGCATTAATTCCCAAGCACGTGAAATAGAGGGCATTGCTCAAGGATGATCATCCCACTAGGGAAATGGCAAGGTGCCATAGATGTGACCATGGTGCCAATGGATGACTACTAAATGATATTAGGTATGGACTTCTTCAACAATGTATGGGCTATGCCCATTCCTTAAGTGTGGGTGTTGTGCATCATGGAGGCAGGGGCCTCATGCATTCTACCTTTGGTGGATGGGGCATGTCAAACAATGAAGAAGTTATCAGCCCTACAACTGGGTGTGGGGCAAGGCCATGGGGGCCAATCTAGTCTAGGGGTGGACAAGCAACCTAGGACAGTACAACACGACAAGTAGGTCAAAGGCAAGGACAAAGTTGTGTATGTAGGCCTAAGCCAAAGCAAAGGTCGACGAGGCAAGGACAATGGCAGGGGCCAGACAACTGATCAAGATTGGAGAAAATGGGTGGCTATAGCAGCTATGAAGGCTACATATCCAAAGGGCAAGGAACCTAAGGAGATTATCACTGAGACCATGACTGCTTTTCCTATGGTAACTCCATGGGTGGAGTAGGTAGTTAAGTGGAAAGGGTTTCCTGCATCAAAAGCATCGTATGTACGAGTGGATGACCTGATTGTGGCCGGCCACGAAGACTTGATCAGGCAATGGGATGCACAATCCAATTGAGTGCAATGAGGGCATTGCACAATTAGGTGGGGGAGAATGTCATGGGGTGGCACAATGGGTTGTTGGGCTAGAGGTTTTCTAGATGTTTCTTGAGGCTTCTAGCCAATTCTACATATTTCTAAGGTGTTCTAGAGTGTTCTTCATGTGTCTAGAAGGGTTTAGATGTTGATGGAACTCTCTAGAACTTTGTGGAACAATCCGAGTTTATGTGGAACAACCTAAAGGGGTTGGGAGCAATCTAGCCTTCCTCTAGAGTGTTCTTGTATCTTATGGAGAAGGCATCCCCTAGAAGAGTGTAGATGGTAGAATGTTCTAGAAGTGCTTCTATATGATGCCAAGTGTACATAGTTCTAGAGGATTCCTAGAGGGGGTTAGTGTATATATAGGGGTCTCCTCCTTCATTTGCAATAAACATCCAAGTTGTAGGAGGCATCCAAGATGTAAGAGAACTCTGAGTTATAAGCTTTCTTCTAATGTAATACAATCTTTTCCTCTTACAATACTTAGTGTGCTCTTGTGTGCCTTGGTGTGTGTGTCCTTAGCACTTGAGCAGCCTAGCAAGAAGGGTCTTGAGCGTGCAATTTAGTAGACTTGCTTGGAGGGCCAACGTGAGTGCCACTTGACTTAACCAACGGGAGTAGTTAGATCGTGATAATATGCTATGTTTGGTAGGGATGAAAATATAACATTTCCGATGGAGTTAGGCTTTTCAAAAGATGGAGAAGCTCAGTTGAAGACAATGAAAGTAGGGATGAGACTCTGTGTCAAAATGAAAGGTGTAACGGAGAGACAAGCAGAGTTAAGAAGTGTGGTAGTGTGCGAAATAGCGAATGAAGCAATGTTTGTTGAAGAAATAGAGAAGTGAGTGAGGAACCCTGGAGGAGTAAATGTTCGAGGAGCGGTGAGAAGAATAGTCGGGGGAAGGTTCTACTTTTTTATTTTTCTGGATTCAAAGGAAGAGGTAGTGAAACAAGTGAGTTCAAGCCCATTGACATGTCTTGGATGAAAAATCCTTTCGCACAGATGGAGCTCTGATTTGGAAAAGGGGAAAATCTCCTGCGGGTGTCTGAAGTGGAAGGTATCTTAATTTGGCCTTCCCCTGTTTGCGTGGAGTTGGAATGTGTTTAAGGAATTGGGTGACATGTTGGGCGGTTTCGTAGATGTAAATCCCTTAAACTTGAGATAGAAAGATCTAGAAAGTGGTGTCGATGGAGATTCAAGGAGAGGTTTTCATGGTAAATGTGGTGGTAGAGGGACCAGAGATGCTAGAAGGAAAGGGACTTCGGACGTCTAAACTAATGGCCATTGATGCAAACCACTTGAATGTGACGTAGGGTCCAAGTACGTTAGCAAAGGGAGGACGGAAGAGGTAGGAAGGCAAAGAGTCGAGGGGAAAATATGGAAGGAGATTAGAAGGGAGGTTTTAGAATCTTGCTCTCCCACCATAGGAAAAAGATTCAACGGCATAGGGAGAAACATCGAGGAGCTAAGCGAGAGAAGGTTCCAAGAACATGCAGAGGGTTCGTAGAATTGAAGATGACCTAAGAAATTTCAATGAGCAGATTGGAGTTGATTACAGCTAAGGTGGGGCCCATGCCCAACAGTTAGGTAATTGAATTTGTACTTTGTAAGGCTCTTGTGTGTGTGGTGGGACCTAGGTTTGCTAGCATTTCAGATGGACAGAATAGTTTAAATTCTCCCACCCAAACTATTTTGTGAGTTAGTGGTTCAACTTTGGAAAAAGCTAGTTTTGGTGGGCCGAAGATGAGGGAGGTTGGGCCTAAGCCCAGAGGTCAATTTCAAAACTTGGTTGGAAGCTAACTGAAGGTTCAAAGCCTTGTACCCATATCTACTAATGATGCGCGACCTGGTCACTCCTAGCTGGAAGTGGCTACGCTCCTAGCTAGCGGCGGACAAAGCACCTGTGAAGAAGAAGATGAAGGGATCCTAAGGAGTTCACCCAGCGGGAACACTCCGATGCTTAAGTTAGTAATTGAGAGAGAAAGCTGAGAGCTGAGAGAGAGAGAGAGAATTGTAGAGAAATTATAGCTAAGAGTGAGGGTTATGCAATTACCTTCTCTCATTGGGGGTCGGAGCCCTTATATATTGGTGTCCTGACAAATCAGGTACAATCGCCTCTGATACTCTACAACAGCCATTATTTGCTAGACTGAGGTGGTGGGCACAAGTAACCGCTGTAGAGTACGGCCCTACCAGACAATACACACCCTTCAGGGTTGGCAGTCACGATGCCGCCTAGCAAGAGATGTGGGTGCAGTCTACAGATTTGGCAGGTACGGTTGTCAGGCAGGAAATCCTTCTATGATACTTCAAGTTGCTGTCGATCTACATTGTGCCAAGCTGCCTTGTACCGAGCTACTGATATTGTGCCTAGGGGCCTCTGCCCGAAGTATGCTTTTGAGGTGGCTTACTTAAGCTTGGACAGGGCAGAATTTATTCTAACTTAGGAAGTTGATGAGCTTGACCCGAAGTGCCTTCAGCTCAGGACATTCTCCCCTTGGGGGAATCTTATCTCAGGGTGCTTCCTACTCGGGAGAATCTTAGCTCGAGGTAATAGAGTATCATCTTGAAGCGATGATACTCAATGGACTAGTCACGCTGAATTGTCACTTATGTTGAGTCATGCCCACGTGTCCCCTTGTCATGAGGTCGGGGCGAATCACCCTCCATCAATTGCCCCCCACTCCCCATGCTAGGGGTCCTGACCTAATGCGGGGAGTTCACGATGTGACGGGTGGATTTGGCCCGAGGTTCAGGCCGTCCATTCAGATAGTTCATCGGTCAGACCAGTTCGCTGCTCGGCTCAATCAAAGATAACCCGGGTCGTGTACCGTTCACGCACAGACGTCACGCGATCTATAGACTCCGCGGATGCCAAAAAACACGCTAAACTGATTTCACCTTGGCTGTCGCGGAGCTGGTTTTCTTGAGAGCCATTAGATCCTCTTGATCTCGACCGTTGATTTTTGGACATAGCGACTATAAATAGGGAGGACCCCAATCATTTTCTCTGCCATAAGTTTACAAACTTTCATCTTGAGGTCGCGGCTAAGTTCCTCAGCTCAGGTTTTCCAATCTGCCATTCTTCCTAGTTTGATCATTTTCCCTTGGTGAGTCTCCTTAGCCTCTCCTTTTCAGTTCGTTTCCAGCTTCTTTTCAGTTCGTAGATAGCTTCTTTAGTTCATAGTTCGTAGCTATGTCAGACCAGAGCTTCAGCAGTCTTTTAGATGAGCCCGAGGAGGGTACCTTGACTCAAGTAGGTGCCTCCGAGGCACAGTCCACCTCCGAGGCACAGTCCACCTCGGATACCCCGGCGTCCACCTCTCATCGAGGTCAGATGCCGGACAAGTTTGGCCCTTCTACTATGACCGTAGATAGACGTAGGGCCCTCATAGTTTGGTATAACCTTCCTCGGGAGTATACCTACCATCTTCCTGCGAGCGACTTCCCTTGGGAGCACGGTCGTGACAAGATCGTGATTTTCGGGGAACAGCTCGCGGCCGGACTTCGCCTTCCACTGCACCCCCTGATTGTTGAAGTGTTAAATCACTTCGATGTAACTATAGATCAACTCCACCCGAACTCTGTCTGGAATGTGGTCGGTACAATTTCCCTCTGCTTCGACTATGCTCTGCCTCTTGACCTTGATATTTTTTCCTCCATCCTTTCCATAAAGAAGAATGCATCTAGTGTTCTCCTCGAGCACAGGGGGACCTACTACCTATCCCCTCGCCCGGGCTTCAAGCTGTTACATAAGCTTCCCAATAAAATCCCAGCCTGGAAACGGGATTATTTTGTAGTTCACAACTCTGCGAGTTGGCCCTTCCCTACTCACTGGAGGGTGGCCATTCAGGACTTCGACATTAGGCTGGACCGAGATACAAGGGAGATACTTCAGTCTTGGGCAGAGCTTGGCTTCGACTACAAGGACTACCTCACCGAGAACAAGCTTATTCAGGCCGGTCTGAGTCCCGGTAGGACGCCTTGTTTTAGAGTTAGTATTTTTCTTCGGTAGCCAATATTTACTTCTTGGTTGCATCACTGATGTCGAGCTTTGTTGCAGGACCTATGGAGCGACTTAGTGCGAAAAAGCTCTTCGGAAAGATGAAGGGGGGAAAGAAGCGAACTGCTAAGAGAGCTCGTGTTGAATCTCCAAGGGCTCCTACTCCCGAGCCTGAGCATCCCGCTGATGCTCCTCCGGTGATTAACTTGGAGTCGGAGAACCCCCTCCTCAGGAGCCCGAGACGACTGCGGAGCTCGCTCCCGCGCCCGATACAACCGTCACTACCTCAGGGAGCGAAGGAACAACTCGGAGCATCTTGAACCTGTAGTACAGCCTCTGGAAGAGCAAAGGGGTTGTGAGTGCCGAGGAGGTCTCTGAATGGGCCGAGCTATCGCCTGCTCAGCTCAGAGCTCGAGCGGCTACCCACTCCATGGTGGTAAGTCTCGTCATACTTCAACTTCTGCAATTGTTGCTTTACTGGTGCTAACTGGCATTCTCTTGGAAGGTGAACTCCGTTGTGCACGCCCTGACTCTCCAATCCGAGAGGCACTTGAAGCGAGCTCTGGCTACCGAAGACTCAGCTCGTACGGCTCACATTAATCTGAAGCTAGCTCGTAGTTAGATCCACTGGTTGGAAAGCGATGCCATAGTTCAGAAAAACTACATTCAACTATTGATGTCGGAGAAGGAGGAGTGGCTGCGCGAGAAGGAGGAGCTACTGCGCAAGGTGGAAAGCCTTGAGGCAGATAAGGGGGCTCTGAAGCGCGAGGTAGAGAACCTCAAAGCTGATGTCAAGAAGCGAACCGATCTCCTCCTTGGCGCTATGGAGGAGGCCAAGGTCAAGGTCGTCCAAGACTATGTAAAGTCGGAGGAGTTTGACGGGGCGATGGTGGAGGCCTATCGCAAAGGCATCAAGCTCAGTAGGTGGCTGATAAAGCGCGAGTTCCCGTAGCCCGCGAAGCCGCTGAAGACCCAAACTCTGAGGAGGAGGGTAATGACGTTGAAGAGGCCACTGCCACCGACCAGTTCGGCACTTCTGTGGAGGCTTTGAGCAAGAATAAGTCCCCCAAGTAGTTGGAACGGTCCTTGTACTTTGAGCCTGTGAGCTCAGTTTTTTCTTTCTTTTCTTCTTTTGTAACAAACTCCTTGTAATGAAATATCTTTGTAATGAAAGTACACTTTTTGCTAAGTGTTGTGCAATTTACCTTATTTGCCAAAGTGATTATTTTACCCCGAGCTGTTAAGCTATCGAACTAAATACCCTTAGTGGGGGTTTTTCAACTGTTGTCACCCCGAACTATCTCCTAGTACTTAGTAGGGGTAATTTTATGATGTACACTGAGGTTTGTGACATAGTAGGGTATATGCCTGACCTATCTGCACCTGGGTTACTTAAGTTGGTGTTGGTTATCCCTAGCGAGTTCAACCTATTGTATGTCGGGGCGGGCTATGCATCGTAGGGTTCATACCTGAGCTGCCTGCGCCTCGGGCATTAAAAGTACTTCGCCTATGCCGATGATGCGACTAGGTCTTATACGGTGCCAAGGTCTTTCGTTAGCTTGGCATTTTAGCCCTTAAGCTGGGGAGCAACTTATAGTCCACTCTCCTAGAGTTTGCCCATGCCAAAGAGGCGACTGGGTCTTATAGTGCTGAAGTCTTTTCATTAGCTTGGCGTTTTAGCCCTTAGGCTGGGGGAGCGACTTATAGTCCACTCCTAGAGTTCGCCCATGCCAAAGAGGCGACTAGGTCTTATAGTGCCGAGGTCTTTTTGTTAGCTCGACATCTTAGCCCTTAGGCTCGGAGAGCGACTTGTGGTCCACTCAGCTCGGTAATTACAGATAATATTGCCTTAAATTGACAATATTCCATGCTCGAGGTATCTGCTTTCCTTCTAAGGTTTTGAGCTCATACGTTCCTTCCCCAAGCACCCGCTTCACTCGGTAGGGTCCTTCCCAATTTGGCCCGAGCTTACCAACACCGGGCTCAGGTACCATGACTTTACGAAGAACTAGGTCTCCGACGCGGAGGTTCCACTTCTTGACCCTGGCGTTATAGTACTGAGCTACTCTCTATTGGTAGGCCGTGGTCCTAATGTAAGCGAGGTCCCGTACCTCATCAAGTAGGTCGAGGTTGGTGCGCAACTCGTCCTTATTTGCTTCATCATCATATGCTTCCAAGCATAGCGTGGGGACCTCGATCTCAGCAGGGATCACTGCCTCGGTGCCGTAAGTGAGGTTGAAGGGGGTCTCGCCTGTTGCAGTCTTCACCGTGGTTCGGTAAGCCCATAGTACGCTGGGCAGCTCGTCTGCCCAGAGTCTCTTAGCTCGGTCCAGGCGTGCCTTCAGTCCGTGGAGAATGGCTCTGTTTGTGACCTCCGCTTGGCCGTTCTCTTGAGGGTACGCTACCAAGGTAAAATTTTGTTGTATTCTCATATCTTTGCACCAGTTCTAGAATTTAATGTCCTCAAACTGCTTGCCATTGTCAGAGATGAGTACTTGGGGTAGCCCGAAATGGCACACTATATTCTTCCAGAAGAAGTTCTGCACATTTCGCGTTGTGATCGTTGCAAGAGGTTCGGCCTCCACCCACTTAGTGAAATAATCAACTGCTACCACCAAGAACCTCCTCTGTCCTGTCGCCGGTGGAAATGGTCCGAGTATATCAATCCCCCATTGTGCAAAGGGCCATGGGCTGGTGAGGTACTTGAGGTCAGCAGCAGGCTGGTGGTAGATGTTGGTGTGCTTCTGACATTTATCACACTTTCTAACGAACTCAATCGCATCTGCCTTCAATGTTGGCCAATAATATCCCTGTCGTAGTGCTTTCTGGGTGAGGTCCTGCCCCCTAGGTGTCCGCCGCATAGGCCCTCATGAGTGTCGCGGAGCACAAGCTCGGCTTCGGAAGGTCGCAAGCAGCGCAGATATGGGAGCGTGTTGGATCTTCGGTACAACCGTTCATCTATTATGACGCATTTGGCTGCCTGACGCTCTACCCTTCTGGCAGCATTACGATATGTAGGGAGGGTCCCGTGTAGCAGGTAGCCCACAAGCGGATCAATCCAGCTCGGCTCTACTTGTACGACAGGAACGACCTCCTTTGCCCCCCCAAGAATGCTAGGCCGAGGTAGGTTCTCTATGTACACGGTTCTCATGGTGTTATCGCTTGTGCTGGCTAGTCGGGACAGGGTGTCGACCTTAGCGTTCTCGGATCTCGGGATTTGTTTGATGAAGTATGATCGGAAGTTGAGCAGAGCCTCCCTGACTTTGGCTAAGTAGGCGACCATGGTTGGCTCGTGAGCTTCTTTTTTGCCAGTAACCTGGTTGACCACGAGTTGGGAGTCGCTGCAGAAAACAATGTGCTTAGCTTTTACTTCATTCGCTAAGGCCAGCCCGGCTATCAACGCCTTGTACTCCGCTTCATTGTTGGACGTGGCGAACTCGAAGCGTAGTGCGTACTCCAATTTCACATCGCTTGGCCCATACAAAACGATTCCAGCCCCACTACCCTACTGATTTGACAAGCCATCTACATGGAGGATCCAGGGTTCCTCATCCCAGGTCAGGTTCTGTCTAACCAAGAGAGTGGTCGAGCTAGTTGGAGCTTCCTCGCTGTGCTCGGGCTCATCCAGCTTGGGGACTTCGGTGCTGAAAGTGCATTTTGCGACAAAGTCAGCCAAGGCTTGGGCCTTGATGGTAGTTCGCGGCTTGTACTGTATGTCGTACTCGCTGAGTTCGATGGCCCATTTTGTCAATCTACCAGAGACCTCGGGCTTGAGCAAGACTTGCCTTAGAGGCTTATTGGTGAGGACGACGATCGTATGAGCTTGGAAATACGGTTGAAGTTTCTGTGCTGCAACAACTAGCGTGTATGCTAACTTCTCGATCTCTGGGTACCTCGTTTCTGCTTCCTACAACACTTTGCTAACATAGTATATGGGCCGTTGGACCCGATCTACTACTTTTATCAGTACCAAGCTGACTACCTCGTCACTCGTGGAGAGGTACAACTCCAAAACATCTCCCTCCTCGGGTTAGGTTAATACCGGGATGATGGCGAGGTACCTTTTGAGCTTGTCAAAAGCATGTTGGCACTCTTCGGTCCATTTGATGTCCTTGCTTCTTTTAATTGCCTTAAAGAAAGGCAAGCAGCGATCTGTCGATTTAGACATGAAGCGGCTCAAGGTGGCTATACAGCCGTTTAACCTCTGAACCTCCTTCAATTTCTTGGGTGGTCTCATATCTAAGATGGTCTTAATTTTATCAGGGTTGGCTTCAATGCCACGTTGGTTAACAATGTAACCTAAGAATTTACCCGAGGTGACACCGAAGACACACTTGTTCGGGTTCAATTTCATGTTAAACTTGTGCAAAATCTCAAAGACAGAATGTAAATCTTCTATTAAATCATTCAAAAATTGAGTTTTGACGACCATGTCGTCTGCATAGCATTCTACTTTTTTGTCGATCAACGGCTCAAACAATCGGCTTACAAGTCTTTGAAAAGTAGATCCAGCATTTTTCAGCCCAAAGGGCATGACCTTGTAGCAGTATAGGGCTAGCTCGGTTATGAAGGCCATTTTTTCTTCATCGGTCGGGTCCATCCTGATTTGGTTGTAGCCTCAGTAGGCATCCAAAAAGCTCAATAACTCATGCCCTGAGGTCGTGTCCACCAAACGGTCGCTCTTGGGGAGTGGGAAGTAGTCCTTCGGGCAAGCTCAGTTCAGGTTGGTATAATCGATGCAGATGCGCCATTTATCGTTAGCCTTTTTTACCAGAACGGGGTTGGCTACCCAGCTCGGGTAATGGACTTCCCTGATAAAATTGGCTGTGAGGAGCTTCCCGACCTCCTCGTCAACTGCTCTCCAACACTCTGGGGCTAGGTTGTGTTTCTTTTGTCTAACACACCTAACTATAGGATCAATGTTCAATTTGTGAGTGATGATTTTAGGGTCTATGCCGGGCATTTTTTCTGCGGACCATGCAAAAATATCTAAATTTTGAAGTAAAAAACTTACCAGCTGAGATCGTAGAGGCTCCTCAATCATCTCTTCTATGGGTGTAGCTCGCTCTCCATGATACTCAGCAAGTCACTCTAGCTCGAGGTCATCTGTTGCTTTGGCTTTCCCTTTGAGGGCGGCGATGTAGCATTTACGCGACTCGAGCTGATCACCTCGCGCTACCCCAACTCCGAAATCCATGGGGAACTTCATGGCCAGATAATAGGTGGAGACCACTGCGGGTAGAGCATGGGTGATGGGCCGACCTATTATGGCATTGTACATGTAGGGAGTCGCGACCACCAAAAATCTTTGCTCGAGTCTCACTATGCTAGGCCAGGTGCCGACCTCCACAGGCACGATGACTCTCCCCAGGGGCCGGACTTCCTCTCCGCTGAAGCCCACCAAGGGAGTGTTTACGGGATTTAGATCGCTTTCCTGAAACTAGAGCTTGTCGCGACCACCAAAAATCTTTGCTCGAGTCTCACTATGCTAGGCCAGGTGCCGACCTCCACAGGCACGATGACTCTCCCCAGGGGCCGGACTTCCTCTCCGCTGAAGCCCACCAAGGGAGTGTTTGCGGGATTTAGATCGCTTTCCTGAAACTAGAGCTTGTCGAATGCGGGCTTGAAGAGTATGTCCGTCGAATTGCCTGAGTCGACGAGGACACACTTCACCTCGAAATCATTGATTCTTATCTTTACAACAAGCACATCGTTGTGGTGGTACTGAACTCCGCGTGCGTCATCCTCTGTGAAGAAGATCGGTTCCTCTGTCCTTGGCCGCTTCGGGGGATTCCGCTCTTCCCTTTCGATCTCGCGAGCCGAGGTCGTTGCCATAGCCAAGGTGTAGCCCACGACGATCGATCCGCCGGTGATCATTTGGATTGTTCCCCGAACTGGCCATTCTTTGGGTGGCTGCCTCTGCAATTGGTCACCTTGCCTGTTGCTGGATTCGGGAGCATCTCCACTTTGCTCCCCTTACCGCCCTGTTTTATTATCATTTTTTACAAAAATTCTTAAATATCCGCGACGGATGAGTTCTTCTATCAAATCGTGGAGGTTTTTACAATTTTTGGTACTATGACCGTGATCTCTATGGAAATGACAATACAAATTTTTATTTCTAGTATTAGGGTTCCCTCTCATCCGAGGTGGCCACTTCACGTAGGTCGCATCTTTGATTGCCATGAGAATCTCTGCTCGCTTGATGTTTAAGGGCATGTAATTTGTCCTCTCAAGAGGAGCTCGGAAAGGATGGTCTGGCTTTCCTCCCCGAGCTGGTTCTTTCTTTTTCTTGTTGTCCCCGCTAGCTGGGATCTCACCTTCTCTTCTTCTCTTCTCCGGTGGACTTTCGTTCTTCTGGTTTATTTTTTCCTCCGTCCCGATGAACTGGTTCGCAAGCTTGAGGAACTCAGTTACATCCTTAGGTTTGTTGGCAACCACGTGCCATTTGAATTCTTTGTGTGTTATGCCTCTCCTGGCTGCTGTGAGTCTCACTGTAGGGTGTAAATCAGGTATCTGGAGGCATGCATCGTTTAACCTTTTGAAGTAACTGTGGATGGACTCCCCCTCCCTCTAGACGATGTCGAGGAGGCTTTCCTAGGACCTTGGGCACCTTTAAATGCGAAGTAAAAGCTTGCATGAACTGCGCCCAACTTTTAATTGACCCGAACGCGAGGTTGCTATACCATGTGCGAGCTACCCCTTAATCTTAGCTCGGGGTGCTTCCTACTCGGGAGAATCTTAGCTCGGGCTAACGGAGTATCATCTAGCAGCAAGCTACCACGCTGGATCTCAGTGGACTGGTCACGTTGAGTTGTCACTTATGCTGAGTCATGTCTACGTGTCCCCCTGTCATGAGGTCGGGCCGAATCACCCTCCATTAGCTACCATCTGGGAAAGGCTGCAAGAAATCACTGAGGTAAGAAGAAACAAACTTACAACTACATACATTGGTGAGAAATGACTTGTGCTATATATACAGATTCAGTTGGGAGAAAATTCAAGCAAGAAAAACGCAATTAACTCAGTTGGGAGAAAATAGAGTATGGGTGAGCAATCAAATTTGATTAATTTTATAAGGGGCACAATTTAGTTGGAGAACAATGTTTTCTCTTTTTGGCCTTTTTTTAAAGGAGCAAATCTTACAAACTCCCCCATCTCTTACCTTACGAGTGGCCACTACGATTATCCAAAACAACAAATAAGCCACAGATGCCACCATTTCCTTTACTCTCATTATTTCCTTTCTTTCTTTCTTTCTTTCTTCCTTTCTTCTTGTTCTTGTTCTTGTTTCTTCTTCTTCCCATGGATTTAGTGCAACCAAATCAGTCACCAAACTGCCATTATTCCCATTTTCCCCTCTCTCTCTCACACACACACACTCACTCTCACTCACTCTTTCTCTCTCCTCTTCCCTTCTTTTTATTTTTCTTTTCTTACAGAGAAGAACGAAAGATAATCAACAATCTCTGTTCATGGATTCCTTTGTTTATCAACAATGAATAAGAAGAAAAAAAGAAAAATTAAGAGGAGCTCTCGAATGCAACCGGAGGTAGCTTGACACTTGGAGAGGGCAAAGGAATTTTCTACATGAACAGGAGCTAACAAATTACCTTGGACATCTAAAAAATACTTTATTTCTCCAGGCATAAGGGTCCACTTTATGCTACCAAATGCAACCTAAGAAGAAAAGAAAGAAAAAACAAAAAGAAAAAGAAAACATCAAGTCCCTATTCACTTTTTGAATAGTTACTTAAGTAGGTAAATGCAGTTATCTGGGTAATTTTTTCCTAGGAAACACTTAGTCGAGTAAGTGGATTAATCCATGTTCTTTAATTTCTCATGTAAATAAGGTAATGACCATTTTAGCCATAAAAATCCATTATTGAAGGGGACATTTTTATCGCATTCAAGTGTTGGAAATTTCCCCCCATGTTGAAAAGTTTTTTATCCACCTAGAAGATGGGTATCACTTACCTGTGTAAGTGGTACCCAGGAAAATAAACTTTCTCTGGTCCCCACATAAATCTGAAAAGAAAAACATAGGATTCTTGGTCAATGAGAACCAAAATCTCAATTACCAACTTTCCTCCCTCTCTAAATCCAAAAAAGAACATGCCACAAGGTTTAGCGTGGTTCAAGTTGAAAGCTTACGTCCATTGGAAGAGAGGGAAAGATATACACTAAAAATAATAAGAGATACACAGCTGACCTCTCTACAATCTTACAACAAATTGTCCATCCTCACTCAACTCTAATCATTGATAGCCAATGACTTTAATAAGAAAACATCTAATTCCATCAGAACTATACAAAGGCTCCTATTACTCCTATAAATATGTATAAGTCCCCAATAGTTTTAGAACAATACAAATGAAACACAACTTTTAACACCTTCTCTGAAAAATATCCAAATTTAACCAAAAACATTCTTTGCAAACTCACATTCTAAGGTAATGGAAATGCTCTATTTGGTTATTGATGGAGGGTGATTTGGCCCAACCTCGTAGCATGGGTACACATGGGTGTGACCTTGCCCAAACAGTGACTCAGTGTGATAGCGCAGCTGACATAACCACAACTCGGGGGAGGGTCTCACCGAGTTGAGCTCGACAAGTGGGCGGATAAACTACTTGCCAGAAGTCGTCTGGCCTGCATCTCCTCCCCGGGGTTAAGGCACTTCAAGGTGCCCCAAGGTCGGGGTATCCTGACCTTTCTCGATACTCGATCTCCTCCCGATGGACTTCGGGCCACTCCCCGATGGGAGCTTATTGACCCACCTCTAGACACCCCGGGGTGAAAACACTTCGGGCCAGACAACTCGACATAGCTTGCCACAGGCAGCTCGCCACCTATGGGATAGCCCGGTACGGGGTGACTCGCGAAAGGGTACTTCGGCGTACCGCCGAAAGATCTCCTGCCCGTCTACCGTACCCGACAAATCTGGGGACAACAGCCATGTCCCTCGTCAGACATCGTCGTGCCTGCCACCTTTAGAAGGTGTCTTACACCTAACAGGCACGTACCCTGCAATGACGGCCCCACGCATGCCACCTCAGCCTTGCCTGTAATGGCTGTGGCAGACTGACAGTGACAGTTATACCTTAACTGTAACGGCTGTGGCAGACTGACAGTGATCGGCATGTACCCTCCATCTTCTCTTTGCTTCTTACGTAGAATACTGACTTAATCGTCGAAGCGTTCCCGCCGGGCAAACCCCCCGGGGATTTTTCTTCTTCCTCCTCATTTCAGGTACCTCTCAGGAGTCACGTAAGTGCCAGCTAGGAGTGACCGGATCGCGCTACATCATTTGGCACCGTTTGTGGGAAATGCTTCGAAAAGCCTTTCTCCAAACTTTCACGTCTCTTTACTCTCCAGAAACTCAACACTCATGGCTTCCTCAGCAATATCGGATGAAGCACGGAGATGGATAACTCCAGGGAACAACCCCAGCTTCCTACTGTCTACATTGGACAGTTCACCATCCCCCTCTCGGCAGACGGAATCCCCAGCTTGAATGTGCCTCTTGCAATGGCACCCGTCGTCGTGCCACTCCCTGCTACGGTTGGAGTGACCTTCACAGAACCTTCGGTCTTGCCCACAGCGGCCAGCCTGAACCAACTGGAGGACTTGATACAGTGCATGCGGGCCATGCAGGCCCAAATGCAACAGTTCCAACAATTTCAGCTCTATCAACAACATGTGCTGCACCAGGTCTCCTAGTATCAGTATCAGCAGTAGTTTCCCCAGTTACCCCAACCTCAGCTTCAGCAATCGTAGCCTCCCCCTCGACACCCAATCTCGCAATGAGCTGGGTCTCGCCGTTAGGAGGAGCACCCATCTTGCCAAGGAGAGGCCCCCCAGAACCCTCCAAGGAGCCAGGCCTCCTCCCATGGCAAACAAGAAAGACCGGCTGCTCCGACCTCGCCACGGGCTGTTAGGTCAGGAGGACCCCAGCTCGCCAGGCCCATGTCACCTCAGCCCTCAAGGCCTGGTACCCCATTCCTGGAAAACCGATTCAAAATCCTGGCTGCAGGCTCCAAGTAGGAGCTCTCTGTCCGTAACCATCACCAGCGGCCTGAGCTGCTTCCCACACACACCATTCTTGATAGTGTAGAAGTGAGCAGCATGAATGTTGAGCCCGCCAAGAAGCAGAGATGCCACTGCTGAGCTCGCCGGTCTGCCACCCACGACCTACCCGAGCTCGGAGGCAAAGAAGAGATAAGCTCGGGCGAAGTCAAGGCACTCATCCTTTTAGTTCAATCCCCCCTATCTCCCGAGCTCCTGGCAGTCCCAATGCCTAAAGATTTTAAGCTCCCCCCTCTTGATAAGTACGACAGGTCGTTCGACCCAAATGATCACATAGATGCCTTCCAGTCGCAAATGCACCTAGCAAGAGCAAGTGAGTCGTGTATGTGCATTGCCTTTTCCACCACTTTCAGAGGAGTAGCCCGCACATGGTACCGGAACCTGGCGCTCGGATCAATAAGAAGTTGGGCGCAGTTTGTGCAGGCTTTCACGTCCCATTTTGTTACCAGTAAGCGGTGCCCGCGAACTGAAGAGAGTCTCTTCAACATAGTGCAGAGAGAAGGAGAATCCATCTGGGGCTACGTCAAGCGATTCAACGAGTTAAGAAAGGCATGACGCACAAAGAGTTCAAATGGCAAATGGTCGTCAACCAACCAGCGACCATAACTAAATTTCTTAAGCTCGCGGACAAGTTCATAGCCACCCAATAGGGGATCAACCAGAAGGGCAAGAGCGCGCCCGAAAAGAGGAAGAGGGAAGGAGAGCCTTCCAGCCAAGGGGACAGCTGAAAGAAAAAGGATGCGGCTCGGGAGGCAAAGCTAGGTTAGTTGTTCTGAGCTCCTGCAGCGGACCGAACTGATTACACCCCACTGAACACAAAGCGGGCCAAAATCCTGATGGCGATCAAGGACACTCCGTATGTGAAGTGACCACCCCATTCGAGGGGAAATCCCAATGAGAGAAATAAGAATCTGTATTGTAGTTTTCACAAAGATCACGGTCATAGTACTGAAAACTGTAAAAATCTCCGCGACGAGATTGAAGAACTCATTCGTCGCGGATATTTAAGGAACTTTGTACAAAACAACAATAATAATAATAAAGCAGGTCGGCAAGGGGAGCACAGTAAGGATGCTCTCGAGTCCAGCAGCAGGCCGGCCGAGCAGTCACAGAGGCAGCCTCTGGAAGAGAGCCGGTCCGGGGCACCATCCATGTTATAGTGGGAGGTTCGATCGTCGCGGGTTGCACTTCAGCAGCAGCTCAGACGTCAGTTTGCGAAGCCGCCCAGGAAGAACGAAATCCTTCGAAGTGGCCGAGGACAAAAGAGCAAATTTTCTTCATAGAAGATGACGCGTGAGGGGTCCACTACCCCCACAATGACACACTTGTGATAAAACTGAGGATCAACGACTTCGAGGTCCGACGCATACTCGTCGACTCGGGCAGCTTGGTAGATATCCTCTTCAAAGCTGTACTCGACCAGCTTCAGTTGCCGAAAAGCAACTTGAAGCCTGTGGACACTCCTTTGGTAGGCTTCAGCGAGAAGAAGTCCGGCCCCTTGGGAAAATAACAGTACCTGTGGAAGTTGGCACATGGCCCTGCGTAGTTAGACTCAGCCATGACTTCCTGGTGGTCACGACCCCCGACCCATACAATGCCATAATAGGTCGGCCGATCACCCATATCCTACGGGCGGTGGTCTCCACTTACCATTTGGCTATGAAGTTCCCTACAGACTTCGGTATAGGGGTAGCGCGGGGCGACCAGCTTGAGTCCCGCAAGTGCTATGTCGCCACCCTGAAGGGAAGGACCATGGTGGCCGATGACCTTGAATTGGAGCGGCCTACGGAGCAAGGCGAGGAACGAGCCGCGCCCACGGAAGAAACTATCGCAGTTCCAACCTCAACAGCAGACCCAGTTCGAAAGCTTCAGATCGACGCTTCTGTCCAGGAACCTCTACGAGCCGAACTGGTAAGTTTCTTACTTCAAAATTTGGATATTTTCGCATGGTCCGCGGTAGAGATGCCCGGTATGGACCCCGACCTTATAACTCACAAGCTGAATACTGATCTTGTAGTTAGGCCCGTTAGACAGAAGAAATGCAACCTAGCCCCGGAGCGATGGAAAGCGGTCAACAAGGAGGTCGAGAAGCTCCTCGTAGCTGACTTCATAAGAGAAGTCCATTACCCGAGCTGGGTAGCCAACCCCGTGCTAGTAAAGAAGGCCAATGACAATTGGCGCATGTGCGTCGACTACACCAATCTAAACCAGGCTTGCCCAAAAGACTGCTTCCCGCTCCCCAGAATTGACCGCTTGGTGGACGCGACCTTAGGGCACGAGTTGGTAACTTTCTTGGATGCCTATTCGGGCTATAACCAAATCAAGATGGACCTGGCGGACGAAGAAAAGACTGCCTTCATCACGGAGTTCGGTCTATACTGTTACAAGGTCATGCCCTTCGGGTTGAAAAACGCAGGGACAACCTTTCAAAGGCTTGTAAATAAGTTGTTTGCGCCATTAATTGGCAGAAAAGTAGAATGCTATGTAGACGACATGGTCGTCAAAACTCAATTCTCACATGAATTAATACAAGATTTGCATTCTGTTTTTGAAATTCTGCATAAGTTTAATATGAGACTGAACCCAAACAAGTGTGTATTCGGTGTGACCTCGGGCAAGTTCCTAGTATACATCGTTAACCGGCGCGGCATTAAGGCCATCCTGGATAAGATTAAGGCCATTTTAGATATGAAACCACCCCGGAAGTTGAAGGAGGTTCAGAGGTTGAATGGCCGCATAGCCGCCCTGAGCCGTTTCATGTCCAAGTCGGCGGACCGCTGCCTGCCGTTGTTTAAGGCAATTAAGAGCAAAGGGTTTGAATAGACCCAAGACTGCCAGCTCGCATTTGATGAGCTCAAGAAATACCTCACTAGTGTGCCGATCTTAACCCGGCCCGAGGAGGGCGATGTTTTAGAACTGTACCTCTCGGCGAGCGACGAAGTTGTCAGTTCGGTACTAATAAAGGAAGTAGATCGGGTCCAACAACCCATCTATTATGTTAGTAAAGTATTGTAGGGAGCAGAGACGAGATACCCGGAGATAGAAAAGCTAGCATACGCACTAGTAATTGCAGCTTGGAAGCTCCGCCCATACTTCCAAGCTCATACTATTATCGTCCTCACCGACAAACCTCTAAGGCAAGTCTTACTTGAGCCCGAGGTCTCTGGTCGGTTGATGAAGTGGGCCATTGAGCTCAGCGAGTACGACCACCAGTACAAGCCGCGAACTGCAATTAAGGCTCAAGCCTTAGAAAATTTCATCGCCGAGTGCACATTCAACTTTGAAGTTCCCACGCCGGTTGAGCACGAGGTCCCTAGTTCGGGTGAGCCCGAAGCTCCCAGGCCGGTTCAGTCTGAGCCCCGTGAGGTAGCAGCCAGTGTGGCATCTCTCCTAGCTAGGCCAAGTGCGAGCTGGGATGAGGAGCCTTGGATCTTTCATGTAGATGGCTCCTCGAACCAACAGGGCAGCGGAGCCGGAATAGTTCTGCACGGCCCAACTGGCACGAAACTGGAGTACGCGCTATGCTTCGAGTTCGTGGCATCTAACAATGAAGCAGAGTACGAGGCGTTGATATCTGGACTAGCCTTAGCTAGAGAAGTAAAAGCCAAGAACATCGTTATCTGCAACGACTCCCAGCTCGTTGTCAACCAGGTCACTGGCGAGTACGAAGCTCGCAAGCCTACCATGGTCGCCTACCCAGTCAAGGTCAGAAAGGCCCTGCTCAACTTCCAATCACACTTCATCAGACAAATCCCTAGGTCAGAGAACGCTGAGGCCGACGCCCTGTCCAGGTTAGCCAGCACCAGCGACATCACCATGAGAACCGTGTACATAGAGGACCTACCTCGGCCTAGCATTCTCGGGGGGGCAGAGGAGGTCGCTCCCATCGTCCAAGTAGAGCCGAGCTGCATTAACCCGCTCGCGAGCTTCTTGCTACACGGGACCCTCCCTGTAGATCACCCCGCTCGCAAGCTTCTTGCTACACGGGACCCTCCCTGTAGATCACCCCACTCGCGAGCTTCTTGCTACACGGGACCCTCCCTGCAGATCGCAATGCAGCCAGAAGGGTGCAGTGCCAGGCAGCCAAATACGTCATGATAGAGGAACAACTACACCGGAGATCCTACACTCTCCCCTACCTGCATTGCTTGTGACCTACCGAAGCCGAGCTCGTACTCCGCAATGCTCATGAGGGTCTGTGCGGCGGACACTTGGGGGGCAGGGCCCTCGCACAAAAGGCACTTTGACAAAGGTATTATTGGCCAACAATGAAGGCAGATGCCATTAAACTCGTCAGAAAATGTGACAAATGCCAGAGACATGCCAATATTCACCACCAACCTGCTGTCGACCTCAAGTATCTCACCAGCCCGTAGCCCTTTGCACAATGGGGCATCGATCTACTCGGGCCATTCCTGCCAGCAACAGGTGGAAGGAAGCTCTTAGTAGTACTAGTGGACTACTTTACCAAGTGGGTAGAAGCCGAACCCCTCGTAACGATCACAGCCCGAAATGTTCAAAACTTCTTTTGGAAGAACATCGTGTGCCATTTCGGATTACCTCGGGTATTGATTTCCGACAATGGCAAGTAGTTCGAGGACATCAAATTTCAAGACTGGTGCCAAGAGATGGGAATCCGACAGAATTTTACTTCAGTTGCACACCCTCAAGAAAACGGTCAGGCAGAAGTCACGAACAGAGCCATCCTCCGTGGATTAAAGGCACGGTTGGACCGAGCTAAAGGATTGTGGGCAGATGAACTACCCAGTGTTCTATGGGCAAACCGGACCATGGAGAAGACCGCCACGGGAGAAACACCCTTCAATCTCACCTACGACACTAAAGTAGTGATCCCCACAAAGATCGAAGTACCTACGCTGCGACTAGAAGCATACAGTGATCAGACAAACGAAGATGAGATATGTACCAACCTCGATCTACTCAACGAAGTAGCGGACCTCGCGTACATCAGGACCACAGCCTACCAACAGAGAGTAGCTCGGTACTATAACGCCAGGGTCAAGAGGCGGAACCTCCGCGTTGGTGACCTGGTCCTTAGTAAAGTTATGGTACCTGAGCCCAGCGCTGGCAAGCTTGGGTCCAACTGGGAAGGTCCCTACCGAGTGAAGCGAGTGCTCGGGGAAGGAACGTACGAGCTCGAGACCCTCGAAGGGAAACAAGTACCTCAGGCATGGAATATTGTCAACCTAAGATAATACTATCTATAAGAATTGAGTAGGCCATGAGCCACTCCCAAAGCCTAAGGGCCAGAATACCGAGCTAATATGACCTCGGCAGAACAGGACCCAATCACCTCCATGGCATGGGCAGACTCCGAAAGTGGCCTACGAGCCACTCCTCCAGCCTAAGGGCTAAAACGCCAAGCTAATGAGCACCTGAGGTGCAGGCGGCTCGGGCACGAACCTTACAACAAATAGCCCGCCCTGGCATGAAAAGGTTTGGACCCGTTAAGGATAACAGATGGCAACCTACCTCGGGTGCAAATAGGTCGGGCATGCGCCCTACTATGTCCCTCAACCCAGCGTACACAAGGCTACCCCTATTAAACAGTTCGGGGCCACGATGGCCGTTAAGGAACACCCACTTCGGAAGTTCAACTCGATAGGTTAACAGCTCGGGGTGAGATAACCATTTCGACAAAAATAAATTGCACAAACTTTTGACAAAAAAAAAATCTCTTCATTGTAGAAGATTCATTACATGAACTTCATTAAGAACGTCTTGATTACAAGAAAGAAAAAGGGATAAGATTAAGTTTACAAATACAGGGAGCAAACTACTTCGGAAGCTCGTCGCCTCTATTAGGGACCTCCTCGGGGGCAGTAACTGGGCCAGCATCCTCTGCTTCATCTTTGGCGCCCTCATCTTCAGAATCCGGATCATCTTTTGACTGAGGCACGATGTCATCAGTGATCTGTTTAGTGGGGATGGCGCTCGTATCCAGGTCGGGGTAGAGGTGCCTGATTAGCCATCGACTGAGCTTGAAGCCCTTGCGGTAGGCCTCAGTCATAGTCGATGACGGCCTGAGTCTTGGCCTCCTTGAGAGCACCTTCGAAGATCGCAGCCTTCTGTCTTATATCTTCTTGGAGGTACTCCACCTCATGCTCCAGCTTCCCCTTTGCCTCCCTGAGGCCTTGCATCACGAGCTTCAGGGCATCCCGCTCAGCCTTGAGGCTGTTCACCTCAAGCCCTAAGGCCTCTTGACTGACCTTGAGCCCGTTTACCTCGGCCCTCAGCTTATGTTTATCTCGGGCCAGCTCCCCCTTCTCTGCCATTAACACCTCGATGAAGCTCTTCTAAGCCGAGGCGTCACTCTCCAGGTGGTGGACCTAATAGCGAGCCGCCCTTAACTCAGTATGTGCTGCGCTGGATGACTTCTCAGCCTCCAGAGCCCGCCTCAGGTGCCGATCTAATTGAAGAGTCAAGGCGCGAATGGCGGTGTTCACCTGCAAAAGGGAAACCGGTCAAGAGGGAAGCCAAAAAAAAAAAGAAGGGGGAAAAAGGAGACTCACCACCATAGTATGGGTGGCAGCTCAGGCACCGAGCTGACTACGAGTGAGATCAGCCCACTCGCTGACCTCCCCCGAGTATGTAGCTAGCTTGCTCTTTTCCAGGCTGCACTGGGGGTTCAGGACGGTTTGACTCCCCTGGCCCTCCGAGCTAGACGCCGTCACCTCTACATCGTGAGTGGAACTCTCAGCGGCCTCGGCGGCAGCTTCGACAGGATAAGCCCCAGTAGCAGCCCCTGCAGCACGAGCCTCGGCAACGCTCTCAGCAGCAGGTTCAGTGGGCTTGGCAGCAAGTTCGGTGGGCCTAACAGCAGGCTTGAAGGGATGGGATATCCATCACATGGATGCCCAAGTCTTGCGGAATGGATAGGGCGAATTGCAAAAATTTCTCCCATCTTTGTAGGGAATCAAATTCCCTATATTTAGAAAAACATGTTTTTCAAGGATCAATCTTGAATCAAGAACCAAACCAGATCTGAACCAAAAGGAGTAGGAGGGAGGATGTACCTGATACAGAGAAGCAATATCTCCCAATGGAGGTGTTCACGCCCAAGGAATGATCCAAAATCTGCTCCCACTGAAGATGGTGTAGTGCAGGATGGAGCAGAATCAACAATGTTCTTCCGAAAGAACTTGACCCTTCACAAGAATCAACTGGACGGCTTGTGAGTACAGCTCCAACCAATCTTTTCCCAAAAGATTGGAATCAAGATCAGATCTTGATTTCTCCCAAGAACTGGAGGTCGAATTGAAGGTGATGGCAGCGGCAGGAAGGAGGCGGCATGAGAGAATTCGTAGGGTGTAGAAATCTCTCTTCTTGTGATTTTCAGCTCTGAAGAAAATTGAACATCAACCACTAACTGTTTCCGCCCCTTTCTTCTTTCATAATCTTAAAGGGATCAGCTCCTAATCTCATTAGGAGTTGCTAATCCAAATCATATTTGGATTAGAAGTTCCTTTAAGTGATAAGGGATAACCCTTATCTTATCTACAGATCAGATCAGCCATCTCCCAATCTAATTAGGAGGCTTTCAGATCTAAATCTCATTTAGATCTTGGACTCTCTAAGTGGATAGGGTCTATGCCCAATCCTATCAGCTGATCCATCTCAGAATTCGCCCCCTTTAATGATCAAACACTGCCCGACAAGGGAGGACCTCTCCCTCGACTGCAAGGAACAGTGTTGCACTCTCCGCTTACATGGATCCTGGGAATTAAAACCTTTTGCAAATCATTTCGAAACCATAACATATATATATATCTTTATATAAATATATTTTGCAAAACAAAATCTCAACAATTGAAATCGGCTACCGGCAGTCTTGGTTTCCATCAGAGAGAGTGCATCCCCAATCATTACCTTTGTCCGACAAAGGGGCTGATCCTATCACTATGATCACCCACTCAGATGAATTCTCGGACTGTCCCAACATACCCAGGTTTTGACCCCCACTAAGGATCTCACTGATTGGTACATCAAAGACAGCCCAATCTGACACCTAGTGTAGTATCATAATCGAGTCTAGGGGTTAGGTGTAACTTTCCAGTTTTGCCCATCTATCTCCAAGGTCTAGGGCAATACTGGAAATTTGGTCCAGTTCAAAGGTTCTATTAATCCTACACTGCATGTGCTTCGGGTCTCACCCAGGTAGCTGAGACAAGCCACCCCAACAGTTGGCCGCACACCA
Organism: Nelumbo nucifera; assembly: GCF_055504915.1. Classification (NCBI taxonomy): domain Eukaryota; kingdom Viridiplantae; phylum Streptophyta; class Magnoliopsida; order Proteales; family Nelumbonaceae; genus Nelumbo; species Nelumbo nucifera. The sequence continues at coordinate 47,091,465 of NC_142655.1, forward strand.
GTGTTAGCCTTGGCAGGATAAATCTCCCCAGACTTACCCAATGGCTATGAACATTCTAAACTAACACAAGTCTCATTAAGTGTCCAGTTTAAGGGTATTACACAAAAACACACCACAAGAACATGAATCAAATGTGTACTTTATTCATTTACAATAAATTCATAATGTACATAATTTTGATTGAAGCTAAGGGCATACAACTGTTTAATAGCTCCCACTTGCACTTAGGTCCAATCTGGTATAAGCTGGAGTCCCATACTTTCCACGTGTTTCTCGAACACTTTTTGTGTCAGTGGCTTAGTCAATGGGTCTGCTACATTCTCTGCTGATGCTACCTTCTGAATCAAGATATCCCCTTTACCAACAATCTCCCGGAGTACGTGGTACTTCCTCTCGATGTGCTTCGACTTCGAGTGGGCTCGGGGCTCCATGTGCTAGACAGAACTACTCCCAATTCGTGAACAAACTTTTTCATCCACACGACTTCCTTGGAAGCTTCACTTGCAGCAATGTATTCGGCCTCGGTTGTGGAGTCTGCTGTGAACCCTTGTTTGCTGCTTTTCCAGCAAACAGCACATGATCCTATCGTGAAATCATATCTAGATGTAGACTTTCTATCATTCGGATCCGACTGGAAATCCACATCTGTATACCCTTGGATCTGTAGTGAACTACCATCGAATACCTGACAAAACTCTTTTATCCTTCGAAGGTACTTAAGTATGCATTTCACAGCAGTCCAATGCTCCTACCCTGGGTTGGCCTGGAATCTGCTTACTACACTCACTGCCTGGGCAATGTCAAGACAAGTGCACAGCATGGCATACATGATGCTCCTTACGGCTGAGGCATAGGGAACATCTTTCATGCTCTCGATTTCCTCAGTGGTCTTTGCAGACATCTTCTTGGAGAGATTGACTCCATGCCTGAAAGGAACATTTCCTTTCTTGGAGTTTTCCATACTGTATCTCTTGACTATTTTGTCAATATAAGCAGATTGGGATAATCCTATTATCCGCTTCGATCTATCTCTATAGAGTCGAAGACCCAGTATATAGGAGGCTTCTCCAAGGTCTTTCATGGAGAATTGCTGTGATAACCATACTTTTATTGTAGTTAACATTCCCACATCATTCCCAATGAGCAGAATGTCATCTACATACAGAATCAGAAACGTAACCTTGTCACCACTGGTCTTCCTGTAAACACAGGGTTCATCCGGATTTTGCTCAAAATCAAACTTTTTGACTGTAGAGTCAAATCGGATGTTCCAACTTCTAGAAGCTTGCTTGAGTCCATATATGGATCTATTCAACTTACAGACCATGTGTTCCTGACCCACAGCTACAAAACCTTGCGGTTGCTGCATATAAATATCTTCAGTAAGATCTCCATTCAGGAATGCAGTTTTGACATCCATCTGCCAAATCTCATAGTCATAGTAAGCTGCTACAGCTAGCAGGATCCTAATGGATTTAAGCATGGCCACGGGCGAGAAGGTTTCCTCATAATCGATGCCTTCTTTCTGAGTGTATCCTTTTGCCACTAGATGAGCTTTGTAGGTCTCAACCCTGCCATCGGGGCCCTTCTTCCTCTTGTAGATCCATTTGCAACCAATTGCTTTTACCCCAGAGGGCAGATCCACTAGAGTCCAGACTCCATTGGTCTCCATTGAGTCCATCTCAGCTCTCATGGCATCTACCCATTTAAGGGAGTCTATGTCCAACATAGCTTCCGTATAAGTTACGGGATCCTCTTCACTAGTCAATGTTTCGACCAGGTAACTATCATGATCGTAAACGGACCGTGGCCTGGACACCTGGGTAGATCTTCTAGGTTGGTCACTACCTGGAACTTGTGGGACACCTCCCACCGCATCTGAGCTTTCCTCATCAAGAACAATTTCCTGACAAAGATTGTTCAGGATGTAGTCATTTTCCAAGAATTGTGCATTCCAACTATAGAACACCTTCTGCTCACTTGGATCATAGAATAGGTAGCCCACTGAGCCCTTTGGGTAGCCTACTAATAGGCAATGACTGGTCTTGGATTCTAATTTGTCCGGATTCATTCTTTTAACGTGAGTCGGACAACCCCAAATCTTCAAGTGTCATACACTTGGTTTCTTTTTGGTCCAAAGCTCATAGGAAGTCTTAGGAACCGATTTGGTTGGAACCTGGTTCAGCACATATATCGCAGTCTCTAATCCGTATCCCCAAAAGGATGTGAGCGACTCTGAATGGATGAGAAGTGACCAGACCATATCTAATAGGGTCCTATTCCTCCTCTCTGAAACATCATTAAGTTATGGTGTAGCAGGAGGAGCTAACTGTGATACTATCCCGTTTACCTTTAAGTAGTCCCTGAATTCGTCAGAGAGATATTCGCCGCCTCGATCTGATTGAAGGGACTTAATTTCTCCCCCTAACTGTTTCTCGACCTCTTGTCTGAACTCTTTGAACTTTTCAAAGGATTCAGACTTATGTCTCATTAGGTACGCGTAACCATACCGAGAATAGTCATTGGTGAATGTAATGAAATACACTTGTTGGTTACGGGTCCTAACACTCAGGGGACCACATACATCAGTATGTATAAGGTCAAGCGTGCCGGTACATCTTTCAGGCTTACCGTTAAATGGCTTCTTTGTCATCTTACCCTGAAGGCAAGGGTCACAAGTGGGAAGATCTTCTATAGTTAGAAAATCCAAAGGACCATCCTTTACCAGTCTTGTGATTCGGTCAATACCGATATGGCCAAGTCGGTAATGCCACAGGCACGTGGGATTAACTATATCACGTGCTCTTTTCTTGGGGATTTCGGCCGACGTAGTTTCGGCTATGTTAGTTTCTAGAGAAGGATGTAGAACATAGAGACCGTTCTCCAGTTCCCCATATGCGATGAATTTATTGTTTATTTTAATAGTAATCGTATTACTAAAAAATACAGAATATCCATCCGCACACAGTTTTGAGACAGAAATCAAATTTCTTCTTAGATTTTGCACAAAAAGACAATCTTTAAGTACAATATTTCCTTCTCTAAATTTTAATTCTACGGTGCCTATTTCCGTAGCTGCAATGCTTGCAGAAGTCCCCAAGTAGAGCATTACATCTCCATCATTCAGCTTTCTGCTTACCTTAAACCCCTGCAGTGAGTTACACGCATGAGTTGAAGCCCCGGAGTCAATACACCAGGACGCAGAAAGCCACCAATAAGTTAGTTTCTATGACACAAGATTCGAAATTATCTTTCTTGGATTCCAGGTACTGAGGAGAGTTCCTCTTCCAGTGGTCGGTTTGTTTGCAGAAGTGACATGCATCTGCTGTCCTGTCCTTCTTCTGCTTCTTGGGCTTGGTAGTCTTCTTCTGAGGCTTCTTTGCCTTCCTCTTTTCCTTGCCTGTTTTGTTAGCTTCAACAAGCATCACCACAGGCTCATCCTTCTTAAGTAAGTCCTCGGCCCTTTGCAACATATTGCTCAGCTCTTGGACGTTGACATTCAGCTTGTTCGTATTGTAGTTTAATATGAACCCATTGAAGGAAGATGGCAAGGAGTTCAGAATGGCATCTACTTAAGTGCCAAGATCTAGCCCGAATCCAAGGGCTTCCAGCTCGTTAATATATCCCATCATCCGAAGACAATGGTCGTGAACTTTCTGCCCCTTGGACATCTGAGCGGTCATGAACATTTTCAAGACCTTCTGTCAAGTAGAACGGTTCTGCTCTTCGTACATTGTTTTCAGACTATTCAATATGTCCTTAGCAAGTTCGATTTGATCGAACTGCTTCTGTATTGAGTTGTCCAAAGAAGCAACGACATAGCAGTGGGCTAGGGAGTTCTTATCCTCCCAATCTTGGAATTCTCTCCTACGGGCTTCAGAAGCCCTATCACCCGGACATTCCGGGGCAGGAGACTTGACTACCTTGTCCAATTTTTCAGATGTTAAAACCAGCATTAGGTTACGGTACCAGTCGGCATAGTTTGGGCCCTTAAGCTTGTTGTCGTCAAGAAGCTTTGCAAATTGTCTGTTTGGCATTTTCTGATAAAACAGCAAATATCAGTCCACAACCTTACTTGATTCATGTTCAAATCATAGACATGGATTTTAATCTATGTTCCATTCCCATTTGTTCATCTCTGAGTTTTCCCTCTTGCTCAGGGACGGAGACAGCGACTTGTCTCTGGAAATGTGGGAAACCACGTAGGGTGCTTGGAGCCAACTGTTTCAGCTACAAAACCCCACTACCTTTCTGTGAAGGATCATATCCACTCATCATATGAGTTTTCCCTTTGGCCTCTGTCAGACAAGGTTCAGAGTCGTTTTCAGGTAAACCTTTCTGTCCAGTGAGTGCTCACCCATCATATTCGTGAATGCCAAGGTACCGTGAGAGAGTTCCCATTTTTTGGTGAAGCCCCTCTCACATCGGTCATGACACACTTAGACAAGCCCAACAGCAAATGGATAGCCCATTTTCTGGTGCGTTTCCTCATTACTAAAGGACCCATCCTCATGCTAATGATGGAAGGCCTTTAAAGAGTTCATCACATGAATCTCCCTATCACGTGCACTCATATTTACTAGAGGGAACAAAAATTATGCCCTAGTTTATTTTAGGTCAAACCAAAGTGGTTCCCACTGACTTTCATAAAGCCAGATTTTGGTGGGCCTAAATCGGCTAGGGTTCTACACGTAACCTCTTCAGGAGGTGTGGGGCCCACCATTGAGGGAGGTCATCCAATGACCAGGAGGAACACCATGGCAATGATGTGCATTCAGCCATGGTGTGCGCAAGAGCCACTATCGAATCTGCATGGGCCAAGCACTTATGGCCCATGAACGTAGCACATCACACATCCATACATCACATGCAGGGAGGAATTGATCCAATCAATTAATTATCTGTAAAAGCCCATTTGAAGCCCATTTTAATCCATAATATTAACAATTAATATCATCTAGGTATATGGGCTGAATTAGGGTTACCCAGTTCGGCCCATATAGCTTATTCTTTTGAAGTGGGCTTTTGGCAGTTTTAACAATTTAAAACTGGGCCTTATAGGTTGGGCTGAATTAAATATCCAATTAATTATCAATCCTTAGGCCCATTAAACAAAAATTAGGGCTGATATACAGCTTTAATCGAACCCTAGATTCGGTCCAAACAATTTGAACCAATCTTGGTTCGAATGGGTCTAGGGTTTGATTTTTAATTAAATCTTTAATTCAAGAAAATAATCTGAAATTAAAGAATTGATAAAAGAAAACAAGAATCAGTCAATTCAGGGTTGTACATACAATCCATCCTACAAAACAGAGGTTAGATCACAGAATGCAGTTTCATAAACTGCAAATCGCAGGTAGCGAATGTCCCATCTGCGAAATCTCCTTCCTTGCGCCGCCATCTTCGATCCAAAAGTAAAATAAATAGAAAACCTAATTTCTATTATAATTACATCAGATCGAATACCTAATACATTGAGTCTAAAAATAAAAAAAAAATTATTTACAGACCAAATGTAATGAATAAATCAAGAAACTGCAATTCTTGCAGGTTCCCTGCGCAAACCAAGAATTCGATCTCCTCTTGTACGAATAGCCCATAAATCAAGAAAATCATAAAAAACTATTCTAAACAATAATCAGATTTATAAAAAATTAATTTCTGATTATTCGCCCATTAATTTTGGGAACAAATTTCCCAAAACCCATATCTGCGCAAATCGGGTAGAATACCTTCTGCCCATTTGCGCAGGTTCAGATCTGAATTAAATTGATTCAAGATTTGAACCATGGCTCTGATACCACTGATGGGATAGGATATCCATCACATGGACGCCCAAGTCTTGCAGAATGGATAGGGCGAATTGCAAAAATTTCTCCCATCTTTCTAGGGAATCGAATTCCCTACTCAAGGAACAAGGTATCTTCGAACCACTTGCGCAATCTGCACTCTTAGCCTCCGTCTTCCCTTTGCTTCTTACACAGAATACTGACTTAATCGTCGGAGCGTTCCCGCTGGGCAAACCCCCCGGGGATTCTTCTTCTTCCTCCTCGTTTCAGGTACCCCTCAGGAGCCATGTGAGTGCCAGGTAGGAGTGACCGGATCGCGCTACATCAGTTATAGTTCTTCTTTGAAGAACCACTAGTTGAACAATGAATTCCCACAAAAAATAATTACTTTTAAGCTATTCAAAGAATCAACTCCTAGAAAGTGTTTTGAATCCAAAAAATGAATAAGCATAAATTCCAACTTAATTATGATACTTAGCGTCACAAAATTCATCATAATCAATTCTCTTAATGCATTCCCAAACAAAATTCTATTGTCATTGTATTTGTGTCATAAATATTTTTGTTTTCAAAAATAAAAATTATATGACAAAATTTTAAGAGTAAGGTGCAAGGAAATTAGGAGAGAGAACATGTAGATCTAGATCCAAAGAGACCGAAAAGGTCAAAGACAAGTAGAGAGTATTTAAATTCATTAGCATACCTTTGTTGGCTTTTCTCAAGTCTCAACAATTCTATCAACACTTAATACAATCACCTCTTCAATCCCTTTGCCTTTGCTTCAAGATTTCCAACACAATGTTCACTGAACAATGAATAGAAAAGTTTATTAGGAAACACTCCATGTGGATAAAGCAAATAGGTTATCATTCTCTCGCCTCCCTACTCCCTTCTTTATATTTAACTGGCTAGCATGGACCCAATCTTTCTCTATGTCAAATATGAATTAGAAGTGGCCTATGTAATACATAGATTAGGGTCAAACATTCCCCAGGAAGTAATTAGTTTTAGCTTTTAATATAAAGAAAACTGAATTTGTTGCAGGTGAATTTAAATAGCCCAATTGTTAATGTTTTTTTCGTTTTCTAAAAATTCTGAAAAACACAAAATTTAGGGGAGCTGTATAGAGCTTAAAGGATCAATGTTTCTAACCCACAATCAAACCAGCAGGTTAGACAGTTAACTTATCACCTAGTAAGAATTTTGGGTTCATTTTACCACCAAACCATTTACATACTCTATGAAATTTTGGTATTTTCTCTATTTTCTATGTTTTTCTCTAATTTTATATTTTTATTATTTAATTATGACATCATAGGTTGACCTCTTTGACCCGAACAATTGAACTAATAATAACTAGATGTAAAAGTGGTTTCTTTTATATAGTCAATTATAGAATACTATAGAGGAGTTGTGACTCCTAGCAAAATATAATTCAAGGCTGAATCCAAAAAGCATTAAGCCTTACTGCTTTATTGGATCTTGGATAACATCTAGATGTATTTCTCTCTCTCTCTCTTTGTTCTCTACTCCTTTCCCTTCTCTCCATGGTCAATTCTACCTTTCCACTATATTTCTTCTACAATTTCTTCTTCTCCACCTCTCTTTATCTTAGGTTTTAATTTGTTTTACCATGGATGTCATTTTCTATTCAGCATGTTGGTCTTTATCTCAATTTGAAAATACTCGAGGGAGCAGCATCAACCTCGATTTAGGGCTTTTTAGAGTTATTCTTCTTGGTTTCAATTTTTGGCCTTTTGGGTTATGCGCTTTTGCAAGCAGTATCATGGATGAGAGTTTCTAGGGTTTTGTTAGAAGCAACACAATGAAGGGTATTTAGGTCTTTTAGGATTCTTCTTCTCGGCTTTGTTTTTCCATTAGCTGGATCATAATTCTTCATGGTAGTGGGATTTTAGGGTTTTAGATTTTTCTCATTTTGTCTTCCTATTTTTGTTTTGTTGGTTTTTTTTGGCAAGCAAGAGAGCTTCAAGGGTTTTTGCTTTGAACAACAACATGGTGGAGGGCTTTTATGATTTCCTTTCTTATTATTTGTCTTCACTTATTTTTGTTCTGAATAGATTTGTTTTTAGGGAAGGACGAGCCAACAAGTACTTTTGTTTGTAGAAGAAGCTATGATGGTTTCCACTTTTAAATCTACTTGAAAAGATAGTGTTTTCATCTAGGTGGTGGTAAGAAATCAAACTATTTTAGGTCAAATAGGCCAATCTATTTCGCTATAGTTAAATCAAAAAATTCAAAATTAGATAAGATGCAAAAAAAATATAAAAATTTAAAAATTGGTAGTCGGACACCGTTTCACCTCAAAACCACCTTTTGTCAAAGTAGGTCATCCGTTTGGATTGAACAGTCAGACCATTCGACCCTAGAATAGGTCCCTATTCGGGCCAATTTTAAAAACCTTGGACGAGGAGTGGGTGCCTTGCCTTGAGCTTGGTTTGGTGTGCGGCACAGCCTAGCCCAAGGCCCGACCCATGGACCAACCCAACCCGTGACCCATGGCACGACATGGGCCGTGGACCATGCCAAACCGTCCCCCCAAATTATCCTAGAAGGAGGGTGGCATGATCCGAGATGCCTCATGGGCCAGCATGACACAACTCGCACTTTGTGCGGGCCACATGCAGGTCGTGTCATACTAACCCAGCACGACTCAATTTACACCTCTACTTGACCCCCCCCCCCCCTAATACTGGGGACGGGCAGGGAAATTTGAGGATTGCCCATCCTTGATGAGGAGTGAGGTGCCTTACCCCTGAACTTGCCCGACATTGAGGAGTGGCTACTTTGCCCTGAACCCTTGTGACACTTGGGACGAGAAGGGGATGGGGTAGAGTGTCTTGACTATGGGGCGGGGATGGATGGGGTGCCTTGCCTTGAACCCACCCCGTTGTCATTCCTATATAATTGTTAATATTTGTGGAATTAATAAAAATATTAGCTTTTATAATTATTTTTATTTGTTTAAAATTAATCAAAATTATATTTAAAAATAATAAAAAATATTAAAATTACTATAAATTATTAATAAAACTAAATTTATTAAAATATATATATATTCATGTTCAATTAACAATAATTATTTTTTATAAATCAACATTAAATGAAAAATAAAGTTATTAAATCTTTCAGATTTTCCCATGCATCACATGGTTCCCTACTAGTACAATATATTTCTTTGTATATTCAGCAAAGTAGTAGGACTTTAAAAATTGAAAACATTCTAATTAGTAGGTACTCCATGTCTCACTTTCTTAGGTAAATGGAAATGCTATATTTGGTTTCAGTTCTACTTTGAATAATCATTAGTTGAAGAATGAATTCTAAGAAAAAAATTATTATATTTTAATCTATTCATGGTGTTTTCACAGTAAACTCCTGGTAGTCGGTTAGTCTCCGAAGGTTTGGAGATGGCAACAGGGATGAGAGAGGAGGTGGAGAAGAGAGAAGAGAGGAGAGAGGGGAGAGTCCCCTTGTGAGAAACCCTAGGTCCAGGCTGTATATGTCTCCCCTTGGGGAAGAATTGCTATCTCTCTTTTATAGAGAGAGTTAAGACTATCAAGGAAGGGGTTCTTTTCTGTTAGGAAAAATGATCTTTCCGGTTAGGGAAGGAGATCTTATTAAAGGATCATATGAGAGAATCCTATCACTTTCGGATTTTCTTTGTATGTGACCCTATTATACTGATGTGGCATGGGTGACGTCATCATTGGCGAGCGTACTTTTATTGAACCCACATGCATAATTTAAAGACGCACGTGTATCCGGCATTTATTCCCGATATATTGTGATTCTACGATTCTATAATGGTGTCGGATTCATTGCAAGCCTACGTGTGTCTTAGCTTTATCGCAGATTTGTATTAGACGAAGTTCATTGTGGCCTGTCCGGGTATGAGTTCATCGCAATCGTGGATCTTGTGATGAATTCATCACAATCATGTGATGGGTTCGGGGTTCATTGCAGGCATTCATATAGTGTTGGTTTGACACCTTCTATACTCTGATGGTCTTACTGACCACCATGTACCTACATGTGGAACTAATTCCTAGAATTAATTGAAGAATGAGCTAAGAAATGGATTGGAATAAATTCAAACTTAAATATGATACTTAGTGTCTAAGTTCATCATAATAATTTCTGTTAATGTGTAATAAACAAAATGCTAATGTCATTGTATTTATGTCATAATTCTTTTGCACAAGGATAAGAGGAGAGAGAGAAACTATATATTTCCACTAGCACAAATATAGATATAGATAAAGGTATCAAGGAGATAAACATGAAAGATAAGGAGACTGTTCTAGACTTACAGTGTACCTTAGTTGACTTTTCTCAATTCTCAAAATCAACACAATCAACAATCGTTACAATAACTTGTTCAATCTCTTTGCCTTGGCTTCTAGATGTTTATCCCTGAAGATGTTTAAATGTAGTACTTCTATTATGGAAAAATGAAAGTAAAGAATCCAATATAACAGTAAGGGGCATTCTACAAAAGTAAAGAATCCAATATAGCAGTCAGGGGCGTTCTACAACGTGAATCATTTTTCTTGTTGCTAGTTCCAAATTAAATCTAAACCATCTGCTTTGGAAACAAATTGTTAATGTGCCCTACGATGTGTATGTGTTTTTTGTTTTTATGACTGAAACCAAAAACATGATATTGAATTTCTGGTTTCAAAAACATGATTTTCACTTTGTTTACTTAATATCATATTATCATGTTCCGTAAATCATATAATTTTTATATTAAAAAATTTGTTTTTTTTTAAATCTATTATTTCGATGGTTCCAAAAGCATGTGTTGTTTTTTTGAAACAAAATCAACTTGTTTTTCCCTTAGAAAAGAAAAACAAAGTTGAAGAACATTTTTTTCACTGATGTAGTGACCCCAAAAATAAGTGAAAACAAAAACATTCATATTGTAGAACGCCTCCTAAAGAAGAAAATTCCAATTATATTTCTCATTTTGCCACATCAGTTAATTTAGCAAATCACTTGAGAAATCACTAAAAAACCAATTGGATAGAGGAATTGGTGACTTCATTCCATGTTTAGGGACAATATTCTAAGCTGAGGATTTAAAAGTTAAAACATCAGGTCAGCATTATTAAGAGAAAATGCATTTCACTAAAGAGACCAATAATTAACCAAATGCCAAATAAGAGAAAATGCATTTCACCCGAACTGATCTGACAAATCGACCTTAATTGGAATTGGCAGTGTTGGATTTGGATCCGAACTTGCATTGAAGTAAACCAGCCCTAAAATAATTTTGAGGATGTGAAGATTTGAACCCAAGCGTCATAGTTACAAAGGGCATGGCCTCACTTGGCCACCGAGTTAATTGATTTGATCATGTGTTTTGATTTTAATTTTTGAATGTGTATAATAGTTAAAAGGTAGTATTTACAAAATTTAGATTGTAATGATGACTTTTGAACCATATATCATTATATTATACTAATATACATATTATATTACTCAATTTAATCAGTAAAGATATTTGAAGTTATATGTTATATTTATTGGGAATTAATTAAGTTTTTAAAGAACATGTTTCATTTTCAAAATGGGGGTGTGATGAAAGAACATGTTCCCTAGGTAGACCCTAGAACCGACCCTAGTATGCCAAAGCTAGAACCAACCTGAATTTAGATAGGCTCGGAGTACTCTTGGACGATATAAAGAAATATAAAAGTATACGGCCAAAAATTTAGATAGGCTTGAAGATTTTGGCACTATTCAGATGGGCTTGTTTAATTCATGTCCTTGAGATTCGAGGTTTTGCACCCAATTTCTATAAATTGTTATCTTGTTGCATTTTTACAGTAAAGCATATGATAAAATGGAATGGGCTTGTTTAATTCATGTCCTTGAGCTTCGAGGTTTTGCACCCAATTTCTATAAGCTGTTATCTTGTTGCATTTTTATAGTAAAGCTCTCTTTCATGATCAATGGGATTCCTTCTACCCCAATTGAACCTCAAAGAGGGTTAAGACAAGGTTGTCCCCTCTCACTATACGTTTTTATTCTTCGCTTAGACATAATTTCAAGAATGATCTTGACGGCAATGGAATCTAATTGCTTACACGGTTGAAATATTATTGGAAGTAGCGGGTGTAAATTACCCATCTCATGTTTCCTGACGATATTTTGTTATTTGGTAGAAGTACTCCTTTGGAGGCCCTACATGTGAAGGACTTTCTGACCCTCTTTGATGATCTGTGTGGACTGCAAGTCAATGCGAAACATGTAGAGTGTAAAACTATATATTTTGTATGTATTTGCGCTCTACATATTTGCATTTGTACTCTTTTCAAACTGAGACTTAGTAAAAACACTCACCGCAGAATGCAAAACATGGTATTAACCACTCTTGGTGTGTGGATTATGGACTCCAAAGAAAAGTAGCTTGGTTGTCATCTTTTGGAGCTGAATACTATTAAGGGGGTGTTCTTGGTTTTTTTTTTATTTTTTTTTGGGATTTTGAGAGGGGAGAAAGTTGCGGTCAATGGGATTTTGTTCCCATTGACCAAAAATCCCATGTTCATTTTTAAGATTTATGTGATGGTCAGATAAAGCTTATTTTCTTGGGATATCTCCTAGGTGGTTTAATAATTTTCTCACCCAAGAGGAATGTTGCTAACACTTGAATGGGACAAAATACCCATTTTAATAATGGTTTTTTATGGTTAAAATGGTCATTACTTTATTTGTCTATGAAATTAAAGAACATGGGTAAATGCACTTACTCGGGTAAGTGTTTACCAAAACAAAACTTACCCATGTAATTGCATTTACCCGGGTAAATAACTTAACAAAAAACACGAATGAGGCCTAAGGAAGATAATCGAATGGTGATTGAATAAATCAAGTCATGACATCAAGGAAGGTCCAATACCACTCACATGTGTTGTTCTATTAAAAAGTACTGTTGCTGTCATCCCATCTTATTACATGGCCACTAAATTATTTGACAAACAGACATGCACCACGATTAACTCTCTAGAGCGGAACTTTTGGCGGGGAGACGAGGACAACAAGAGAAAAATAAACTTAACTGGAATCTTATGACTAAAGCAAAGGAAGAGGGTGGGCTTCGCCTTAAAAATGTCTTACTACAAAATAGAACTTTACTTATGAGGTCATGTTGGAGATTCTTAAAGAGTAATGCTTTATGGGCCCAAATCTAATGGGCTAAATATCTCAGCGTTGGTGGCACATTCTGGACTGGAAAATACAAGAAAAATGCTTCATTGGTATGGCGCAACATGGTGAAATGTGACATGATTTGCGTATGGGGGCCCATTGGGTAATAGGCAATGGATGGAGCATTGATACACAGTTTGATCCATGGATACCAGGTTTTTCAAATTCAGTAATGGATGCAATTCAGGTTCATAAACTCTCATGATACCCAATATACCAAGGTGGCCCACGTAATAGATAAACACACTCATGAGTGTAGAGATGATGTGTTGGAATAATATTATACAATGGGTGAAATCAATTCGCCTCCCAGAAGCTAGATATACTCCACAGAGAGGATTGTTTAGTGTGGACCAAAAATGTCTCAGGAGATTTAACCACCGCTGCAGCCTACGGAGCGTTACATCTTTGAGAAGGTCAGGCCTCTACTACTCTACCTGCTTTTGGAAATATTTCTTGGAAACAATTTTGACATATCAAACAACTACCACCTTGTGCACATTTATTTATTTGGTGTGGGGTTCATAACTTGCAACCGGTGAGAGCTGCACTGGCAAAAAAATCACACCGAGTAGATAATTGTTGCCGATTTATAAAAAACATGTATATATATGATGAAAATAAAAACCAAATGGACAAGTATACATGGTTCCACGAGAGCTTAAAGGAGGAGGTCAAACTTACAACTCTTTGTCAAACTTACAAGTAGAATCAACCTTTCATAGATTGTTCCTAGTTGGAGCCTCTATAAAAAACTGTAAAGGAAGGTCCTACCCTTCAAAATCAATAGCCATTTTTGATTGAACTCTATTGGGGGACTTGTTTGCAGGAAGAGAGGGAACTTGTGTGGCCTCTAAGTTTATTAGCCACATTTCTTCTTCCCTAGCGGCTAAGAGAGGGAATGAAAAGCTCTCCATCTGAACAGGGTTCGGAATAATTGCTCCTAACTGGCTTTCACCCACAATCAACTGTGATTTTCTAATCTCGTCACCAATGTGCTCACATGTCTCCTCTTCCAAGAAGAATTGTTTAGTATTTAAACTTCCCTCCTCAAGTGGATCCTTGGGAGCCTGCAACTCCACACTACTGATGCTTGTTGCATCATCGGATTTTGTCTCATCGTCAGAATTTTTCTCTTCTGAAACTATCTGGTCTTGCATCTCTGATTCATTATGTTGCAAACATTAGGGTCTCGTCTCTCAGGTGACAATCGAAGAGACTTCTCCACTGGTATCCATTTCATCGAGCTGTTAACAGAGTAGCCACTAGAAGCCACAATAGCGACCTGTGCTGAGTAAGACGAAGGTAGACATTTGCTTTCGTCTAGAAGAGGTCCTGCCCCAGTCACATGCTTGTTTAAAGGGGCACATGCTTCTTTATTAAAATGTAATGTCCCAGACTTGGAGGACCACCACTGCCTTTTAACAATAGGAGAACATTAGGCCCAGAAGATTTAGGCCCAACAGAACTCACATGACAGGTCACATGAGGTTTTAAGTGGGACTTCCCCTCCAACTGGTTCACAGGTTCAACCGGCAATTCAACCCCTAATCTTGATAGGGAACCCTTAGTCAGACCTTGTTATTTTCCTTTTAAGGAAGCAAAATTCAAATTAAAAGGGCCTGATCTTTTAGCATCTGAAGCAAGAGCAGCCCTTCTTTAGACTTGAAACTTGTGTCTCACGGCTTTGACTCTCCAGCCTACTCACACTTTTTTGCTTGTTCCCCCACTGCTTGTCTATTTTCATTAAAGGTTCAGAAGCTTTTGGATAACCAATCCTGAGTTGCCAGCTAAAGTCCTGATTTCCACCTGTTCATCTTCTTCCTGGCGAGTTTCCTTCCACATATTATCTTCAATGGAGGAAGACAGCCATACTGGAATGAATAATCTTTCGATCCTAACCAACACTTTTCTTGGAATGTCCTTAGGCCTGCCATTTTCTACCAACAATGTTGGGATACAATTGGTGCAGAGTTTGTACATTTCGTCAAACACTTATGGGTCAACCCTGATGAGATTGTCGAAATCAACAACACTCATGTCACTCTCATTCCTAAAGAGGTGGCCTCTAATTAACTTTAGGCCCATAGGTTGTGGTAATGTTTCTTAGAAAGTTATTGTGAAGATTTTGGCACGTCAACCCCGCACTATTCAGACCAAGGTTCTAAATATTGATACGCCTGATACATTGGTAGGGGCCGGTTTAAGGTTCTTCCACCCCTTGAACCGGTCAGAACCCCGATACATCTTCTATAGGGGCATACCGGGGAACTCTCAAAATGATACATATGGCCGATATGGACTGATACATGTCGGTAGTTTGAACCTTGATTCAGACCAGACTGATTAGCCCCTTGCAAAATGCACTCATACCAGGCAGGAATATCACCAACAATAGAATCATTGCAAATGAGGTGGTACACACTCTTCATAGAAAGAAAGACAGGTATGGTGCCTTTTTATTGAAACTTGATGATGGAGGCCCATCTTGTCAAGGAGGCCCATCTCATCATATGGGCGACAACTCATAGGAAGAATTCAAGATAAGCCAAAGTACTCAAAGAATCCAAGATAATTCAAGAGTCCAAGATACATCAAGAATTCAAGATAAATCAAGAATTCAAGAATTCAAGATAAATCAAGAATTTAAGAATCCAAGATCATCCAAGAAACCAAGAGTTCAAGATAATCCAAGATTCATACCAAGATTAGGATAACTCATGCATGGATAAGATCCAAGGAGATCGGACGGTGGAGATCAAGTCAAGAAGAATCCTAGCATATTAGATGTTTTGATATCTATCCTAGTTGTTATTTCCTAGTTCTTTTACAATTTCCAGATGTATTATAAATACTGCTATTTTCCAGTTAATGATCAATTCATACTTCAAATTTTCAGATTTTCTTGAGTTTTTTTCTTTGAGTTTTCGCCACCTTTTCTCTCTCCTAAAGAAATCGGTGTTATTCGCTAGGTGCTAGCGAACGCCCGGTGCTTGCATAGCCAGCTCCGGTTCTCATTGCTTCTACGCTGCGTCAGGTGGTATCAGAGCAGGGAATTTGCCCAGTCATGTCCAACCCAGACGGTAGCAGTCGCAACCCATCCCGTGACGGAGATCATGGGTTTCCAGCTGTTTGGAGAGCAATCGAAGAACAATGTACAGCCACACGTAACATCGAGCAGCAGTTGGCAGAGATGGCTGAACAACTGTGAACCTTGTTACGGGAGGTTGTCCCACGGAACCGGGAAAATCCACAGCAGATCGAAGGAGACAACCACGACAGACCACTTGTCGCTATTGCGTCCCGACGTCCAGTTGTTGACAACGACAGTGATGATGATTTCGAATTTGGTGGTGCTCCAGTTCTTCCCGGCAACGACAGAAACGGTAGAAATTGGCATAATCAAGGTAATTTCAATCCTCGTAGGAATAATGATGAATTTAAATTCAAGGTAGATATTCCTACTTTTAGTGGAGATCTTGGTATAGAGGGACTTCTGGATTGGATCACAGAAGTCGATAGGTTCTTTGATTACATGTAAATACCAGAGAAACGAAGGGTAAAATTAGTAGCTTTCCGATTAAAGGGAGGCGCATCTGTTTGGTGGGAACGGATGAGAGAGACCCGGATGAGAGAAGGAAGGGGTCCTGTTCGAACCTGTAGGCGCATGAAACAATTAATCAGAGGTAGATTTTTACCTCCTGACTATGAACAATATATGTTTGAATCTTATCAGAGGTGTGCGCAGGGTTCTTGTAGTGTTAACGAATATACATCTGAATTTTTGAGATTATCTGAAAGTGATAACCAGCAGGCAGCCCGTTATCTAAGCGGTTTGAGACCGTCCATCAGAGACAAAATTGGTGTACAAATGGTTCTTAGTGTGCAGGAAGCATGGAACCTAGCCTTGAAAGCAGAATTAATGTTCCAGGACAAGGCACGCAGTGATAATTATCGTCGGTACAGCGGGAGCGACAACAGACCGGCAACTGTCGACAGGAACAAATCAGTCCCGGCAGTACAACCTTCTCACCCGGCAAGTACAAGTAACGCCAGTAAGGCTACTACAGGAGGACATACTTGAGGTAATCCTTCCAATCCTCCTAAATCCAGTAACCCTTATGCAATGTCTGCTCCTATTAAATGTTTTAAATGTAATGAGGTTGGACAGAGATCCAGTGACTGTCCTAGGAGGAAGGCAGTTAATATGGTAGAAAGGGAGGAGGAAGAAGATATTGAGGAGGAAGTATATTGTGGAATTGATGGGGAGGATGAAGAGGGTCCATATGAACATGAGGAGTATACTTGTGTGGTAAGAAAATTAATGTTGTCCTAGAAAAATAAGGATACTTCTCAAAGGCACAGATTATTTCATACCAGATGTACTGTCAAGGGAAAATTATTTAATTTAATTATTGACAGTGGTAGTCAAGAAAATATTATTTGTAGGGATGCCATCCAACAATTATAGCTGATTCCTGAAAAACATCCCAACCCATACACAATTGGGTGGATCAAGGAAGGAGGCGGCGTACGAGTGGAAGAACGCTGCAAGGTACCTTTTTCAATTGGTAAGTACCATGATGAAGTATATTGTGATATTGTAGATATGGATGCTTGCCATATTTTGTTAGGGGGGCCTTAGCAGTTTGATATAGATGCAAGGCACATGGGTAGGAAGAATACCTACCAACATGAAAAAGAGGGTACACGTTATACTTTGTTACCCATAGCAGAAAAAAGTATTACAAATACTCCAAAGGCAAATGAGGAAAATTTCCTTACTATTACACATCATCATGCAAAATTTATAAATGAATGTAAGGATACCCGCGAGGTACATTTGTGGAAGGGAGAAAATATGAATGAAACACTGGAGGAGAATAAAATTCCAATGGAAGTGCAGGGACTAATTGATGAGTTCCATGACTTAGTTCTAGATGAGTTACCAAATGAACTCCCACCTATGCGAGGTATACAACATCACATTGATTTTGTTCCTGGTGCTAGAATCGTAATTTTGTATGCTGCGACAAGGAGGCTGCCAACGGATTGGGCTAGAATCATAAATCCCCTTGTAAATTCTTCAATGGATAAGGTTTGTGGTCGATGTGTAGCTATGCTAGAAAACCTTAGTTTGATGCAAGAAATCGTACTGTATGTAAGCTTTTACATTCACAATTCTATTTTTACTGAGGGTAATAAGTCTTCATGGAAGTTAGAAGTTCCTTCATACTTCGATCCTCTTCCTACTCTTCTCAAACTGCTGAAACGTAAGCCATATCAGAAGGCAGAATTTACCCCGGAGGATCTTGACAAGCGAAAACGTTCCTTAAACCTAGAGGGTGATTCAGATGAAACTGCAGCACTTTTGCCTCTTTTGAAACGAAGAAAGGAGGGCCAACATACTGAGCAAAGTAACGATGAACAAGTTATCCCAGAGTCAGCTCTAAATAAACTTGTTGGTACTGCAGATACATACAATTTGGAGGAAATAGATCCCCCAAACACACTCGCGTGTGATCTAAGGCCGTATTAGAAACAAGCCCTTTATTGGATGACAGAATCAGGGAAGGGAATTGATGTTGAGCAAGCGGCCAAAACACTTCATCCATGTTGGTCAGCCTACCGTATATGTGATAAGAGAGCGTCTGCAATCTATGTTAACAATTTCTTAGGGGAATCTACTACACAAATTCCCAATGCTTTAATACTTGCTGACCTTCATCACTACCTACCAGAGACGACCCTCGCATATCCTAGCCACGACTCGGGGTCGAGTCTTTTCCAAGTGGGGGAGAATGATGGAGGCCCATCTCATCAAGGAGGCCCATCTCATCATATGGGTGGCAACTCATAGGAAGAATTCAAGATAAGCCAAAGTACTCAATGAATCCAAGATAATTCAAGAGTCCAAGATACATCAAGAATTCAAGATAAATCAAGAATTCAAGAATTCAAGATAAATCAAGAATTCAAGAATTCAAGATAAATCAAGAATTCAAGAATCCAAGATCATCCAAGAAACCAAGAGTTCAAGATAATCCAAGATTCATACCAAGATTAGGATAACTCATGCATGGATAAGATCCAGGGAGATCGGACGGTGGAGATCAAGTCAAGAAGAATCCTAGCATATTAGATGTTTTGATATCTATCCTAGTTGTTATTTCCTAGTTCTTTTACAATTTCCAGATGTATTATAAATACTGCTATTTTCCAGTTAATGATCAATTCATACTTCAGATTTTCAGATTTTCTTGAGTTTTTTTCTTTGAGTTTTCGCCACCTTTTCTCTCTCCTAGAGAAATCGGTGTTCTTCGCTAGGTGCTAGCGAACGCCCGGTGCTTGCATAGCCAGCTCCGGTTCTCATTGCTTCCACGCTGCGTCACTTGATCTATTAAAAGCATATGAAACAATGAAATGAGCTTATTTATTTGATTTATGTCCTTGAGCTTCAAAGTTTTGCACCCAATTTCTGTAAGTTGGTATCTTGTTGCATTTCTACAGTAAAGCTCTCTTTCATGATCAATGGGATTCCTTCTATCCCAGTTGAACCTCAAAGAGGGTTAAGACAAGATTGTCCCCTGTCACCATACCTCTTTATTCTTGGCTCAGAAATCATTTCAAAAATGATGTTAGGGGTGATGGAATCTAATAGTTTACATGGTCTGAAGATTGGAAGTAGCGGGTGTAAATCATCCCATCTCATGTTTGCTGAAGATATTTTGTTATTTGGTAGAAGTACTCCTGTGGAGGCCCTATATGTGAAGGACCTTCTGACCTTCTTAGGTGACATGTCCAGACAGCAAGTCAATTTCACTATGTCTTCCTTGTTATATAGTAAAAACACTCATGTTAAGGGGGTGTTCTTTTTTTTGGATTTTGAGGGGGGAAAGTTGGTCAATGGGATTTTGGTTCCCATTGATTAAGAATCCCATGTTCATTTTTTGGATTTATGTGGGGACCAGTGAAAGTTTATTTTCTTGGGTATCACTTACCCAAGTAAGTGATACCTATCTCCTAGGTGGGTAAATAACTTTCCCACCTAGGGGGAAAGTTTCTAACACTTGAATGGGACAAAAATGCCCCTTTTAATAATGGATTTTTATGGCTAAAATGGTCATTACCTTATTTACCTAGGAAATAAAAGAAATTGGGTAAATGCACTTTCCCAGATAAGTATTTCCTAAGAAAAACATACCCAAGTAATTGCATTTACTCGGAAAAGTAACTTATCAAAAAACGAACGGGGCCTAAGGAAGATGGTCGAATAGAAAATCAAGTCACGACTTCAAGGTTGGAAGGTTCAATACCTCTCACATGCAGGGAAAACTGTTCTATTAAAAAGTACTTTTGCTGCCATCCCATCTTATTACATGGCCACTAAATTATTTGACAAATAGACATGCACTAAATTATTGGAGGGGAGACGAGGACAACAAGAGAAAAATATACTTAACAAACTGGAATCTTATGACTAAGGAAAGGAAGAGGGTAGGCTTGGCCTTAAAAATGTCTTGCTACAAAATAGAACTTTACTTATGAGGTTATGTTGGAGATTCTTAAAGACTAATGCTTTATGGACCCAAATCTCATGGGCTAAATATATCAGCATTGGTGGTACATTCTGGACTGGAAAATACAAGAAAAATGCTTCATTGGTATGGCGCAACATGGTGAAATGTCGACACAATGGATGGAGCATTGATATATACAGTCTGATCCATGGATACCAGGTTTTTCAAATTCAGTAATGGATGCAATCCAAGCTCATTATACCCAATGTACCAAGGTGGTCCACCTAATAGATAAACACACTCATGAGTGGAGAGATAATGTATTGGAATAATATTATGCAATGGGTGAAATCAATTCGCCTCGCAGAAGATATACTCTATAGAGAGGATTGTTTAGTGTGGACCAAAAATGCCTGGGGAGATTTAACCACCGCTGCAGCCTAAAGCGTTACATCTTTCAGGCCTCCACTACTCTACCTTCATTTGGAAATATTACTTAGAAACAATTTTGGCATATCAAACATCTACCACCTCGTGTACATTTATTTATTTTATTTGGCGTGGGATTCATAACTTGCTACCGGTGAGACCTGCACTGGCGAAAAAATCACTCCGAGTAGATAATTCTTGCCCATTTTGTGGTTTACATGGAGAAACCATTATTCACCTCTTTCTTCAATGTAGCGTCTCTCATGAAGTGTGGTTTGGTTCTTCTATTAGGCTACGTATTGATGAGAGCAGTGACCGTTCTTTTCATGACTGGTGTGTTTAATTCCTCAACAGTTTCTTTATTTTCCAAATGTTCAATCATTTTATGGTACATTTGGAAATCCAGGTGCAAGGCTGCATTGGCTAATTCGGTGGTCAGTATTCCAATTATCATTAATCTGGTCCATGCACAAATTGAGGAACAAATTCAACAAATGAATCAAAGCAATATCAATCCATTAACTGTGCACTCTCTAACCCATGACCGTAACAGGACAAGGTCACCTATGGACATGTTTAAACGAAATTTTGATGCTGCTACAGGAGATGCTAATTCTTGAGTAGGTTTTCTTATACGAGATCCTAATGGTGCTTTTGTGTTTGGAAGAGCAATGAAAAACCACGATGCTACACTGCTGAAATTAGGAATATTTGCAATGGGGCGGGTTTTATATTCTTCGTTCTTGCCCCCGATTCTGAAATTAACATCATATCCGTCTCCAATTTCTGTTGGAGATAAAATTTGTCTTTCATCCCCGATCCCCGACAGAGATGGATTCTCTACGGGGACCCGAATCCCTGAAATTTTTGTAGATAATAGTAATTTTTTTAAAAAAATAAATTTACTTAAAATAAATAAAAATTTTAAATTGCGAATAATGTTTTAAATATGTTTTGATATATATATATATATATTATAAATAATATATATTTAATATAAATAACATTTAAAGATATATATATATACATACAATCAGGATTGGGGCGAGGCGGTGACCTCAATCTTTATCCCCGACCCCGACCCCGATAAGGGAGTCCTATTAATCCCCGTCCCCATCCCCGCCCACCAAAACAACCCCCATCACCTACCCCATCGGATCGGAAAGTCAAATCTCCATCAGGCATGGAAAAAATTGCCATCCCTAACTGAAACAGAGGCTTTGGCATTACTTGAAACTTAAAATTCATCCTAGAACTTGAGTTGAATTTGGTCGAAATTGAGGGGGATGCACTTCAAATTGTTCAATCTTTGTTGGAGACTGACAAATCTCCTCCTTGGCGACTACTAAACGTTATTGCTGTTGCAGACCTTACTTGAACCAAACCTCTCAGTGCTCAGTTCATTATGCTCCTAGGTTTACTTAGTCTGCTGCTCATTGTATAACGCGTTTGGCTTTATCTGTTTCTCAAATTCAGGCCTGGAGTCTCTATCCTTCCTTTCTACTCTCTTGTATTGAGGACTGTGACCAAAGCATATGACTAATGAATTTGCCTCATCACGCTAAAAAAAAAGAAGTGTGAAGTAAGAGGAGACACTTGGGAATTCCTAAAAACGATAAAACAATAACTGACATATCCATGTATATCCTAATTCTTAGGAACCAATAGAATTATTACAAGTATTTGATATATCAATTTTAATAATCAATTACTTTTTTTTATTCTTAATAAACAATCATAAAGAAGAGAAAATGTAATTAAGTTAAAATTTAGAAATCATATAATTATGACAAGTAACTAACTAAAGCATGATGTGGTGGTGAATTTGTTGATTTAGGGGAATCTTATAGCATGGGTTAATGAAAAGATTGGACCTATCCCAGGTCAATTTGCAAGCTTGCTAACAATGTCTGTTTGTTTATAGTGCAAATTTGAACCGGACACAAATTTTGCATGCAGTTCAGTTTTGCATCTATTTGCACTCTTTCCTTAAACAAAATTTATATTTTTTGTCTCATTTGCATTCACTAATAATACAAATTTTGCACCACCTTAGCTTCCTCTCACATCAATTCTCTCTCATATGAAAAGGGGAGGGCATTATCTTGCTTCTAATGTAAAGTGTTTTGCTGGTTGAATGTAGCACATTCATGCATTTATACCATTGGACCTAAGTGCAAGTGGGAGCTGTTAGACAGTTTTGTGTGCCCTTAGCTTCAATCAGAATGATGTACTTTATGAGTTTATTGTAAATGAATAAAGATACATATTTGATTCATGTTCCCTTGGTATGTTTCTGTGTAATACCCTTAAACTGGACACTTAATGAGACTCGTGTTAGTTTAGAATGTTCACAGCCAGTGGGTTGGTCTGGGGAGACCTATCCTGACAAGGCTTACACTGTAGTGCCACCAAGTCGGTTGGGGTGGCTTGTCTCAGCTGCCAGGGTGAGACCCTAGGCACATACAGTGTAGGATTAATTGAATCTTTGAACTGGACCAGATTTCTAGTATTGCCCTGGACCTTGGAGATTGATCGGCAAAACTGGAAAGTTACACCCGACCCCTAGACTCGATTATGATACTACACTAGGTGTCGGATTGGGCTGTCTTTGATGTACCAATCAGTGAGATCCTTAGCGGGGGTCAAAACCTGGGTATGTTGGGACAGTCCGAGAATTCATCTGAGTGGGTGATCATAGTGACAGAATCAGCCCCTTTGTCGGACAAAGGTAATGATCGGGGATGCACTCTCACTAATGGAAACCAAGACTGCCGGCAGCCGATTTCAACCGTTGAGATTTGTTTTGCAAAATATATTTTATATAAGATATAAAAGTATATATGTATGGTTTCTAAATTGTTTGCAAGAAGGTTTTAATTCCCGGGATCCATATAAGTGGAGAGTGCAACACTGTTCCTTGCAGCCGAGGGAGAGGTCCTCTCTTGTCGGGCAGTGTATGATCATTATGGGCTGAGAGGTTAAGTGTAAGACCATTGAGGATAATGCCTGATGGGCTAATCTTGCATCTGCCCACAGTCCCTGGGTGTTACAAGGTGGCTTGGCCCAGGGACCACTTAGTGTAAGTGTTGGGCCCATAGAGCTCATTTGATGGGTTTCAGGGGGTACACTGTCTTCAGCAGTGCATTCGGCTAGGCCTTGTAACAAAGGTTGGGCTGAACCCATGTGGTTGATGTGTAGATCAATGCTTGGGTCCCACGCCATACAAGGAAGCCCAACTGGGCAGCAATTTGGAAGGTTTTTGAGTACATAACCTTAATGGGCCTTAAGCCCATTTCGAACTGGGCTGATTTGATCAGTCATTTAAAGGGGGCGAATTCTGAAGTGGGTTAGCTAAAAGGATTGGGCTTAGACCCTATCCACTCAGAGAGTCCAAGATCTAAATAAGATTTAGATCTGGAAACCTCCTAATTAGATTAGGAGATAGCTGATCTGATTTGCAGATAAGATAAGGATTATCCCTTATCACTAAGGGACTTCTAACCCAAATATGATTTGGATTAGCAACTCCTAATCTGATTAGGAGCTGATCCCTTTGAGATTATAAAAGGGGAAGGGGGCGGCAACCTTTTACATCATCAACAGCATTCTTCTCTTAAAGAAAGAGAGATTGAGAGATTTCCTGCATACTGCGAATTCTCTCCGGCCGCCACCTTCCTGCCATTGCCATTCCTTCAGTTCGATCTCCAGTTCTTGGGAGCAATCAAGATTGGATCTTGATTTCAATCTTTTGGGAAAAGATTGATTGGAGCTGTACTCACAAGCCGTCCAGTTGATTCTTGCGAAGGGTCAAGTTCTTTTGAAGAACATTGCTGATTCTGCTCCATCCTTCACTGCGCCATCTTCAGTGGGAACAGATTTTGGATCCTTCCTTGGGCGTGAACACCTCCATTGGGAGATAGTATTTCTCCGTATCAGGTATAATCCTCTCCCACTCCTTTTGGTTCAGATCTGGTTCAGTTTATGGTTCAAGATTGATCCTTGAAAATATGATTTTCTAAATGGGAAATACGATTCCCAGTTGAAGGGAGAGATAAAATTTGTGAAATTCGCCCCTTATTCCGCAATCTTTGGGCGTCCATAGGATGGATCTCTCATCCCTTCAGATTTGTATGCTTTGACAAGAGTTAGCTTCAATTTGAGACGGAGGATGAACCATCCCCCATCTCTGTTGAAAAGTGGCTGCAGGTTTTTGCGTTGTGTATTTGTCTCTGTGGCATGTTTTCTTGGAATTCTTTTGCTGTAGTTTTAGTTTTCTTTATTTATTTCTGTTTGGTGCTGTTTTCTTTCTTGTATTCTTGTTTCTTTCTGCTGTTGTAAGGAAAAGAAAAAAAAAAGTAGAAGAGGTATCCCCAATGTGCGACTGAATGAACAGGACCAACAAGGTGTCATGGTCAGCAGAGATCCGAAAACACTTTATCAAACTCTCACTATGTGTTTGGAAGCGTGGTTCTTTTTTTTTTTTTTTCATTCAATGATTTGTACTTTATTTGCTTGCAAAACTGAGAAAGGTAATAATTGCAACCGTTTATGACAACTATGCACCACTAGGCACTACATCAGCATAACAGTGAAAAAAAAAATTAACCATAAGGGGAAAGCTTTCAAAAATAACTTTTCTAAATGGTAAGCATGGATGGAAACCAAAGTCATCTTTTGTTATTCTCGATACATATAGAAGAGCATGAGAGGGAAAATACTGAAGCAGCGTTTATTGAAAAAAAAAAACTCACGCTTCCAAACACATACTAAGCTTGAAAAGTCCTCCATGAACATGAAAAACAAGAGAGATTGATCTACCCTAATGAATTTTGAGTGATTTATAAATGTAAGTTGCTGAATCAGCCATATTGCAAAAGGAGAAATATAATTAGAGTTTGCCTACCTATCAAAATGAGATCACATTTCCGCCCCACAAGGGGCCACCCCACAACCACATTGGGAATATCACTCGATGATGATATCATTGTCAGTGGTACTATCATTGGGAGATGTTCTCAATACACCGCCGAGAAGTGCTGTGGGGCGGCTCCTTGTGGGGCGGAGATGTGAACTCTCAAAATAAAATAACTAGAATTAATTTGCCTCTTTTGTCTCCTATTGGATTCTTTTCTTACAGTTAGGAGAATAAAAGTACTACTCTCTATCGGAATTAATTTCTTTAGGGAAAGAATATCAGAACTTTGACATTTGACTGCACAAGAAAAGTACTAAATTGGATGCTTTTCCTTGCTTCGATAAAAAGAAGATTCTTTGCCTTCACTTTGCTATTGATGAAGGGAAAATTACACAATTTGGCCCTTAATTGCTTAATTTACTGCTTTTGTCCTGTTAGGTTCAGGTATAAAGATTCCTGAACATGAATCATTCCAACATCCACCCTATACGTAGAAGCCATGTTCCTTAATTCACTACTTCATTTTACACATTTATGAAAGGATCATATTTTTAATTATGTTGAGAAAAAAAAAATAGTTTGATGGATCTCCTTGGGTAAATACGAAATGCCGTATACACCTAATTAGAATGACCAATGCAAAAGGCAAAAGGTGGTTGAGTGCATACTACGCATGTAGATCAACTGGGTATATATATATAATATATATAAGTCCTTGTGGAGTGTCTCTTAATACAACACTTTCTATTCAGTGAGCACTGTGTTGAACATTTGGAAGCCAAAGACAGAGAGATTGAATCCACTGAAGAGGTGATTGTGTTGTTTAGACTTGTGAGTAACAATGGAGGTACGCTGACAAATCTCTAATAAAGACTCTCTCTGGCCTTCTCTTTATTTATTTATTTTTTCTATTTCCTTGATATTTATATCCATTTATCATACATTGAAAATAGAGTACCCATTAATTAATTAGGGTGTAGATAATTAAAATTCCTTGATATTTATATCCATTTAACTTACAAAGTGAAACATGGAGTACCCATTAATTAATTAGGATGTAGTTAATTAAAATTCCACTACTTTGTTGAATATGTAGAGACATTTTTGGTAGTATTTGGGTTGGAAAAAGAAACCTGAGGATGCTAGAAAGACATGATCCCAGAAGAATTTTGACCAATCAAAACCCCACTCTAAATTACGATGAAAATCCACCTGATTAGTTATCATTTTATCACATCGGTTGGTTGATTATAAGTTTTTCCACTATCATGTCTTTCCACTATTATAGTCAAACCCAGTTGTATTTTCTTTCAACGAGGGTGTTGGAGGTTATAGAGGGGCTTATGTGTAATTCTACTATAACTACGTCTTTTGCTTATTTTAGCCATTGGTCGACATATGGGGTTAGAATTTAGCGATAGTATGGACATGAGGTTAATATTTCTCCAATACTACAACCAGTCAGAGACCTTACCAATATTTTCATTATCAAAAAAAGAAAAAAATGAAAACATAAAAATGCAGAAGTAATTTGGTAAAAGTAGAAGTCAAACCCACAATATCCAAATTACTACCACTTCAAATCAAACTAGTGGAGACTAGATAGGGATGACCATGGTTCATCGGTTCAATTTGGTTCCATGACAGAACTTAGAACCTACCTTGTTGTGGTTGGTTTTTTTTGAAACCGGAACCTACCCAATGAACATTGGTTCTAGGATTGGTTCTGGCCTTGGCATATTAGGGTCAGTTCTAGGGTCTACCTAGGGAACATGTTCTTTCGTCACTCTCCCCTTTAAAAAATGAAACATGTTCTTTAAAATCTTAATTAATTCCCAATAAATATAACATATAATTTAAAACATCTTTACTGATTAAATTGAGTAATATAATATGTATATTAGCATAATATATTGATGTATGGCTCAAAAGTCATCATTATATTCTAAATTTTGTAAATACTACCTTTTAACTATTATACACATTCAAAAGTTAAAATGAAAACACATGATCAAATCAATTAACATGGTGGTCAAGTGAGACCATGCCCTTTGTAACCATGAGGCTTGGGTTCAAATCTTTACATCCTCAAAACTATTTTGGGGCTGGTTTACTTCAATGCAAGTTCGGTTCCAAATCCAGCACTGCCAATTCCAATTAAGGTCGATTTGTCAGGTCAGTTCGGGTAGGATAAACCCCTAGACCCTTAACTATATTGGGTGGGGGTCAGTTCTAAGAGTTTGGAACTAGACCCTACCCTATAACATATTGGGTAGGGTCGGTTCAAGGCAATTTTGTGGTTAGTTCCATTCAATTTCGGGTAAAACCTACCCATTTGCTCAACCCTACTACCACATTCTTGGTAAAATTGTGAGAGCCAAAGAATTGATACTACCACCATTAGCCCAAGCCTTGATTTATACAACCGTAAATCATATTTGGCATTTGGTTAATTATTGGTCTCTTTAGTGAAATGCATTTTCTCTTAATAATGCTGACCTGATGTTTTAACTTTTAAATCCCCAGCTTAGAATATTGTCCCTAAACATGGAATGAAGTCACCAATTCCTCTATCCAATTGGTTTTTGAGTGATTTGCTAAATCAACTGATGTGGCAAAATGAGAAATATAATTGGAATTTTCTTCTTTAGGAAGCATTCTACAATATGAATGTTTTTGTTTTCACTTATTTTTGGAGTCACTTATTTTAGGAGGTGATTTGTTTTCACTTATTTTAGGAGGCGTTCTACAACTGAAGTGGCTAAATCAACTGAATGTGGCAAGTTGGTTTTGTTTCAAAAAACAATACATGCTTTTGGAACCATCGAAATAAAAGATTTTAAAACAAAAACAAATTTTTTAATATAGAAATTATATGATTTATGCAACATGATAATATAATATTAAGTAACCAAAGTGAAAATCATGTTTTTGAAACCAGAAACAAAAACAACTTTTTCTTTATCTATATCTATATCCATTTCAACTTAACTATAATTTTACATACATTAGGTATATTTATATTAAATTATAATAATAAAAAATAATTATATTGAAATGAAGATATTCAATGATACATTATTAGTCCAAATAATGCACTTCAACTTAAAAGATAATTAATTTTTAAGTTAATTAATTAATAAATTTATATTTGAGGATGAATATTATTTAATTCACTCAACAAATAAAACCCAGTGTTTTAAAAATCGATATGCATGGAAGCTGAATAGTTATTAACTCCAAGTCACAGTAAACGGTTCAACTCTCATTAAAGTGTTACTTGAATTGTGATTAAATGAACTAGACATAATCCAAAAAATGCTTGAATTGGACTCAAATGAATAATGTTTAATTGGAAATGTCATAAATTTCCTTTCTCAATTTTTCTTAATAAAACACATGCATAGCATGAGTCCCGACTAGTGTGTAATAGAGAGAGAGAGAAAGAGAGAGAGAATGATAACTCATTGGCTTTATCCACGTGGAGTGTTTTCCTAATAATTTTTTCTTTTCATTATTCAGTGATAATTGTGTTGGATATCTAGAAGCTAAGGCAAAGAGATTGAACAAGTTATTGTAACGATTGTTGATTGTGTTGATTTTGAAAATTGAGAGAAGCCAACTAAGATACACCGTAAGTCTAAAGAGTTTCCTCATCTTTCATGTTTATCTCCTTGATATCTTTATCTATATCTATATTTGTGCTAGTGGAAATATATAGTTTATCTCTCTCCTCTTATCCTTGTGCAAAAGAATTATCACATAAATACAATGACATTAGCATTTTGTTTATTACGCATTAACAGAAATTATTATCATGAACTTAGGCACTAAGTATCATATTTAAGTTTGAATTTATTCCAATCCCTTTTCTAGGCTCATTCTTCAATTAATTCTAGGAATTAGTTCCACATGTAGATACATGGTGGTCAGTAAGACCATCATAGTACAGAAAGTGTCAAACCAACACTATAAGAACGCTTGCAATGAACCCTAAACCCATCACATGATTGTGATGAGTTCATCACAAGATCCACGATTGCAATGAACTAATACCCGGACAGGCAACAATGAACTTCGTCTAGCACGAATCTACGATAAAACTAAGACACACGCAGGCTTGCAATGAACCCGACACCACTATAGAATCGTAAAATCACGATATATTGGGAATAAATGCTGGATACACGTGTATATTTAAATTATGCATGTAGGTTCAATAAAAGTACTCCCACCAAATGATGACGTCACCCATGCCACATCAGTATAACAGGGTCACATACAAAGAGAATCCGAAAGTGATTGGATTCTCTCATAATGATCCTTTAATAAGATCTCCTCCCCTAACCAGAAAGATCATCTTTCCTAACAGAATAGAACTCCTTCCTTGATAGTCTTAACTCTCTCTATAAAAGAGAGAGAGAAATTCTTCCCCAAGGGGAGACATATACAGCCTGGACCTAGGGTTTCTCACAAGGGGACTCTCCCCTCTCTCCTCTCTTCTCCTCTCTTCTCCTCTCTTCTCCACCTCCTCTCTCATCCCTGTCGCCATCTCCAGACCTTCGGAGACTAACCGACTACCAGGAGTCTACCGTGAAAACACCATGAATAGATTAAAATATAATAATTTTTTTCTTAGAACTCATTGCTCAACTAATGATTATTCAAAGTAGAACTGAAACCAAATATAGCATTTCCATTTATCTAAGAAAATGAGACATGGAGTACCTACTAATTAGAATGTTTTCAATTTTTAAAGTCCTACTACTTTGCTAAATATACAAAGAAATATATTGTACTAGTAGAGACCCATGTGATGCACGGGAAAATCTGAAAGATTTAATAATTTTATTTTTCATTTAATGTTGATTTATAAAAAATAATTATTGTTAATTGAATATGAACAAATATATTTTAATAAATTTAGTTTTATTAATAATTTATATTAGTTTTAATATTTTTTATTCTTTTTATTATTTTTAAATAAAATTTTGATTAAATTTAAACAAATAAAAATAATTATAAAATCTAACATTTTTATTAATTCCACTAATATTAACAATTATATAGGAATGACAACGGGGTGGGTTCAGTGCAGGGCACCACATCCCTTTCCCCGCCCCATAGTCAAGACACTCTACCCCATCCCCGCCTTGTCCCTAGTGTCACGAGGGTTTAGGGCAAGGTAACCACTCCTCAATGTTGGGCGAGTTCAGGGGCAAGGCACCCCACTCCTCATCAAGGATGAGCAATCTTCAAATTTCCCTACCTGTCCCCAGTATTGGGGGGGGGGGGGGTTCAAGTAGAGCTGTAAATTGGGTCGTGCTGGGTCAGTACGACACGACCCGCATGTGGCTCACACAAAGTGCGAGTTGTGTCATGCTGGTCCACGAGGCGTCTCGGGTCATGCCTCCCTCCTTCTAGGATAATTTGGGGGGACGGTTTGGCATGGTCCACGACCCATGTCGTGCCACAGGTCGGGCCTTGGGCCAGGCCATGCCACACACCAAGCCAAGCTCAAGGCAAGGCACCCACTCCCCGTCCAAGGTTTTTAAAATTGGCCCAAATAGAGACCTGTTCTAGGGTCGAACAGTCTAACTGTTCAATCCAAACGGATGACCTGCTTTGACAAAAAAATAAAAATTAGAAAAACAAATAAAAGGCCAAAAACTATTGTCTGGGTTGATGGTTTGACCACCCAGGTCAGTGGTTCGCTAACCAAATAAAACAGTTTTTGGACAAAAGGTGGTTTTGAGGTGAAACGGGTCCGGATCCCAGTTTTTAATTTTTTATATTTTTTGCATCTTATCTAATTTTGAATTTTGTGATTTAACTGTAGAAAAATAGATTGGCCCATTTGACCTAAAATGGTTTGATCTCTTACCACCACTAGATGAAAACACTACTTTTTCAAGTAGATTTAAAAGTATAAGTTTTTATGTTATTGGAATTATTAATTTATTATATATAGATTTAATTAATAGAATTTAATGATGAGGAGAAACAAAAATGCCTTAAATATATGATTCAATGAAGGCAAATGCAAGTTAATACCTTAAATGTTGGATTTAATGAGAGGGAATTGAATGAATTGAATATATGACTTTTCAACTATTTAATATCAATCACCAATTATCCTATTTGTCCTCATTTTTATCAATAATTTAAATATAGAGGGGATGCTTGCTGGGACCAGTGTTTGAAGTAGTTGGGCAGCATGTTAATTGTGTGTTTAAGGTCAAGGCAAACATTGAGCAGCTCACGAAGCAAGTCGGTGAACTGGAGAAAACCAAAGAATCTGTTGAAAACTTGAAAAGGGAAGCAGAGAAGAAAGGAGAAGACATCAAGGAAAATGTTATGAAATGGCTTGAAGAAGTGAAGTCTGTTATAAATGAAACAAATATTTTCATTGGTAATGCTATGGAGAATGGCAGTTGCTTTAAGGGCTTGTATCCTAACTGTGGCTCACGCTACCAATTAAGTAAGAAAGCAGGGGAGATGATGAACCGCATTAAAGAGCTTCAACAAAGCGGCATGTTTGATGTTGTATCTGATCCAACTCCTCCTCTTGATATGGCATATATGCGTGATAGTGATTTTCACATGTTTAAATCCAGAGAGTTGGCAAGGAAGGAAGTCATAGAGGCATTAAAATCTGAAAACACCCATGTCGTCGGTATTTATGGGATGAGAGGTGTGGGCAAAACAACTCTGGTAAAGGAAATAGGTGACCAACTGCAGAGAGAGAAGCTTTTCGACAAGGTCGTGATGGCTGTGGTGTCTCAAGATCCAAACATGAAACAGATTCAAGGTCAAATTGCGGAGATGTTAGGCTTGAAATTGGATGGAGAAGGAAGTGTTTTCGGAAGAGCAAAGATGCTATCAGGAAGGTAGGAGAAAGAGAAGAGTGTTGTTGTTATCTTAGATGATATTTGGGACAAGCAAGATTTGAAGCAATTGGGGATCCCTTTGGATTTGGATGACAACAAACAGAGGGAGAGGAGGGGGTGCTGCAAAATCCTACTCACAACCCGAAGCAAAGATGTATGCGATGTGATGGTGGAGAGGAACGCAATTATTCGCCTTGACATCTTATCAGAAGAGGAAGCTTGGGGTTTGTTTAAAAGGAAAGTGGGTGATGGGGTGGAACAGGGAGATTTTCATAAATGGCAAGGGAGGTGGTTAAGGAGTGCAAGGGTTTGCCTGTAGCAATTGTAACAATTGCTGGAGCACTAAGACACAAGAAAGATTTACAAGAATGAAAGGATGCATTGGAGGGACTTAAAAGGGTTGAACCTCAGTCTGTGCAGGGAATAGACCAACAAGTGTACACATGTGTGAGATGGAGTTACGATTATCTGGACAATGTGGAAACCCAACGCTTCTTCCTGTATTGTTGTCTGTTTCCTGAGGATTATGAGATCGAAATCGAGCAAATGATGTGGTATTGTTTTGGAGCGGGAGTATTTGTAAATGTTGAAACAATTGAAGATGAAAGGTGCAGAACTCGTAGGATTGTGAATAAGCTCAAAGCGTCTTCTCTGTTGTTGCAAGGAGAGAGCCCGGATTTCATCAAAATGCATGATATAGTTCGTGATGTGGCCATCTCAATCGTATCACCGTGTGTTGCTGTTGGTAATAGATCTCATCATGATGAACTATTCATGGTCAGAGCTGGTAAAGGACTGACGGAGTGGCCAAGAATGGAATCCGGGATTACCAAAGCTGCAGCAGGTTACACAGCCATCTCGTTGATGAATAATGATATACAGAAGCTGCCTGCAGCTGATGGATTATTGGAATCATCATCTTCAGGGCGGCTAAGGACTTTGTTGTTGCAAAAGTATTTTAAGTCAGAATTGGAAATTCCAAATACTTTCTTTGGAGGGGTGATCAAATCACTTACAACACTGGATCTGAGTAAGAATGATATCATTGGTCCCAGCAGCCTATCACCGATCCAGTGCTTGACAAATCTCCGTACGTTAAATCTAGGAGGATGCACGGGGTTACAACAAGAGATATCTGTACTTGGATCTTTGAAGCAACTTGTGATTCTCAGACCAAGTGGCTGTAATCTCGAAAGGTTGCCGCCGGATATGGCACAGTTGACCAAGCTAAGGCTGCTGGATTTATCAAACAATGAAGGTCTGATTATACCACCCAATGTGATATCAAGCTGGTCCCATCTGGAAGAACTATACCTGTTTGGGAGCTTTTGCGAGTGGGAGAAGGTTCAAGGAATCACAACGGGAGAAGAGCAGAGAGCAGCAGCTAGTTTGGCAGAGTTGAAATCATTGCATGGCCTCACCACTCTACAGGTAATGGTAGAGGTAAAAAATTCTTCCAAAAGTTTGCCAGATGGTTTTGTTTTCCATGACCAGAAAAGATTTTTTATAGTAATGTATGGTGATGATGCCAATGGTACTATGAATTATTATGGTGGTGATTGGTTTTCAAACAGCCCAGTAAAAGGGTTAGTTTTCAAAAACCTGCCAGCCCAAACAACCAAAGTTGTATGTTCCAATCAATTACAAAGAACACAAGTATTGGAATTGTATGATTGCAAAGGTGTAAGAAGTATTATGGAGGAATTAGATGATAAGATGGGGTTTAATTGTTTGGAGGCTCTTACTATATGCGGATGCAATGAGGTGGAATATCTCTGGCCCACTCATCCCATTTCGATCATTGCAAAATCTTCACAGCTGGCTGTCTTCACTAATTTGGAGAAATCACATATTGAATCCATGCAAGTCCTCAAAGGAATAATCTGTCCTGCAGCTGGCCCACTCCCACTTGAGTCCTTGGCCAAACTTAAACATTTACATGTGCTTAGATGCCCTGGGTTACTCAATATTGTCACCCCCAACTTATACCCGAGCTTGCAAAAGTTAGAAACACTTAACGTGATTGACCGCTACAGTCTAGAAGAGATATTCCACTTTGAAGGAATCCTTTCTGATGATCATCATCAATCATCAAGGACAAGCAGCAGCTCCAATTGTGCTCAGTTATGGTTTATTAGAATATTTGAATTTTGCATCTCTACCGAAATTGACAAACATATGGAGTGGCTCCCCTCACCTTCTCGTGAATTTTCCTGCCCTAAATACCCTTCACCTATAAAGTTGCCAAAGTTTGAGAAGCATCTTTTCATGCCCAAGTTTAAACTGCCTTTCCTCATATCAAGGTGCTTCCAATTTAGAGAGGCTTAGCGTGTATGATTGCTCCACTCTGGAAGTGATATTCCACTTTGAAGGGATCCTTTCTGATGATTATCATTAAGGATAAGCAGCAGCTCCAATTGTGCTCAGTTATGGTTTATTTAAATATTTGAAATTGAGATCTCTACCGAAATTGACAAACATATGGAGTGGCTCCCCTCAGCTTCTCATGAATTTTCCAGCCCTATATACCCTTAACCTAGAAGGTTGCCAAAGTTTGAGAAACATCTTTTCATGCCCAAGTTTAAAATGCCTTTCCTCATATCAAGGTGTTCCCAATTTAGAGAGGCTTAGCATGTATGATTGCCCCAGTCTGGAAGAGATATTCCACTTTGAAGGGATCCTTACTGATGATCACTATTAAGGACAAGCAGCAACTCCAATTGTACTCAGTTATGATTTAGTAGAGGTTAAATTGAGATCTCTACTGAAATTGACAAGCATATGGAGTGGCTCCCCTCAACTTCTCGTGAATTTTCCTAACCTAAATACTCTTGACCTAAATGGTTACCAAAGTTTGAGAAGCATATTTTCATGCCCAAGTTTAAAATGTCTTTCCTCATATCAAGGTGCTCCCAATTTAGAGACTCTTTGCGTGTATGATTGCTCCAGTCTGGAAAAGATATTCCACTTTGAAGGGATCCTTTTTGATGATCATTACCAAGGACAAACAGCAACTCCAACTGTGCTCAGTTAAGATTTAGTAGAGGTTAAATTGAGATCTCTACCGAAATTGACAAGCATATGGAGTGGCACCCCTCAGCTTCTCGTGAATTTTCCTCCCGTAAATACCCTTGCCTTGGATGGTAGCCAAAGTTTGAGAAGCATCTTTTCATACCCAAGTTTAAAATGCCTTCCCTCATATCAAGGTGTTCCCAATTTAGACAGGCTTAGCGTGTATGATTGCTCCAGTCTGGAAGAAATAGTCCTTTTTGAAGGGTTCCTTTCTGATGATCATTATCAAGGACAAGCAGTAACTCCAATTGTGCTCAATTATGATTTAGTAGAGGTTAAATTGAGATCTCTACCGAAATTGACAAGCATATGGAGTGGCTCCCCTCCACTTCTCGTGAATTTTCTTGCCCTAAATACCCTTGCCCTGGATGGTTGCCAAAGTTTGAGAAGCATCTTTTCATGCCCAAATTTAAAATGCCTTTCCTCATATCAAGGTATTCACAATTTGGAGAGGCTTATCGTGTATGATTACTCCAGTTTGGAAGACATATTCCACTTTGAAGGGATCCTTTCTGATGATCATTATCAAGGACAAACAGCAACTCGAATTGTGCTCAATTATGATTTATTAGACGTTAAAATGAGATCTCTACCGAAATTGACAAGCATATGGAGTGGTTACCCTCAGCTTCTCGTGAATTTTCCTTCCCTAAATACCATTGCCCTGGATGGTTGCCAAAGTTTGAGAACCATCTTTTCATGCCCAAGTTTAAAATGCCTATTCTCATAAAAAGGTGTTCCCAATTTAGAGAGGCTTAGCGTGTATGATTGCCCCAGTCTAGAAGAGATATTCCACTTTGAAGGGATCCTTTCTATTGATCAATATTAAGGACAAGCAGCAACTCCAATTGTACTCAGTTATGATTTAGTAGCGGTTAAATTGAGATCTCTATCGAAATCGACAACCATATGGAATGGCTCCCCTCAACTTCTCATGAATTTTCCTAACCTAAATCCTTTTACCTAAATGGTTACCAAAGTTTGAGAAGCATATTTTCATGCCCAAGTTTAAAATGACTTTCCTCATATCAACCTGCTCCCAATTTAGAGACTCTTTGTGTGTATGATTGCTCCAGTCTGGAAGAGATATTCCACTTTGAAGGGATCCTTTTTGATGATCATTATCAAGCACAAGCAGCAACTCCAACTGTGCTCAGTTATGATTTAGTAGAGGTTAAATTGAGATCTCTACCGAAATTGACAAGCATATGGAGTGGCTCCCCTCAACTTCTCATGAATTTTCCTACCCTAAATACCCTTGCCTTGGATGGTTGCCAAAGTTTGAGAACAATCTTTTCATACCCAAGTTTAAAATGCCTTCCCTCATATCAAGGTGTTCCCAATTTAGAGAGCCTTAGTGTGTATGATTGCTCCAGTCTAGAAGAGATAGTCATTTTTTAAGGGTTCCTTTCTAATGATCATTATCAAGGACAAGTAGCAACTCCAATTGTGCTCAATTATGATTTAGTAGAAGTTAATTTGGAATCTCTACCGAAATTGACAAGCATATGGAGTGGCTCCCCTTAGCTTCTCGTGAATTTTCCTGCCCTAAATACCCTTGCCCTGGATGGTTGCCAAAGTTTGAGAAGCTTCTTTTCATGCCCAAGTTTAAAATACTTGGAGAGGCTTAGCGTGTATGATTGTTCCGGTCTAGAAGACATATTCCACTTTGAAGGGATCCTTTCTGATGATCATTATCAAGGACAAGCAGCAACTCCAATTGTGCTCAGTTATGATTTATTAGACGTTAAATTGAAATCTCTACCGAAATTGACAAGCATATGGAGTGGCTCCCCTCAGCTTCTCGTAAATTTTCCTGCCCAAAATACCATTGCCCTGGATGGTTGCCAAAGTTTGAGAAGCATCTTTTCATGCCCAAGATTAAAATGCCTTTCCTCATATCAAGGTGTTCCCAATTTAGAGAGGCTTAGCGTGTATGATTGCCCCAGTCTGGAAGAGATATTCCACTTTGAAGAGATCATTTCTGATGATCACTATTAAGGACAAGCAACAACTCCAATTGTGCTCAGTTATGATTTGGTAGAGGTTAAATTGATATCTCTACTGAAATCGACAAGCATATGGAGTGGCTCCCCTCACCTTCTTGTGAATTTTCCTAACCTAAATACCCTTGACCTAAATGGTTACCAAAGTTTGAGAAGC
This sequence comes from Nelumbo nucifera, assembly GCF_055504915.1. Classification (NCBI taxonomy): domain Eukaryota; kingdom Viridiplantae; phylum Streptophyta; class Magnoliopsida; order Proteales; family Nelumbonaceae; genus Nelumbo; species Nelumbo nucifera. The sequence continues at coordinate 47,129,482 of NC_142655.1, forward strand.
ATATTTTCACGGCCAAGTTTAAAATGTCTTTCCTCATATCAAGGTGCTCCCAATTTAGAGACATTTTGCATGTATGATTGCTCCAATCTGGAAGAGATATTCCATTTTGAAAGGATCTTTTTTGTTGAACATTATAAAGGACAAGTAGCAACTCCAATGGTGCTCAGTTATGATTTAGTAGAGGTTAAATTGAGATCTCTACCGAAATTGACAAGCATATGGAGTGGCTCCCCTCAGTTTCTCATAAATTTTCCTCCCCTAAATACCCTTGCCTTGAATGGTTGACAAAGTTTGATAAGCATCTTTCCAAACCCCAGTTTAAAATGCCTTCCCTCATATCAAGGTGTTCCCAATTTAGAGAGGCTTAGCGTGTATGATTGCTCCAGTCTTGAAGAGATAGTCATTTTTGAAGGGTTCCTTTCTGATGATCATTATCAAGGACAAGCAGCAACTCCAATTGTGCTCAATTATGATTTAGTAAAGGTTAAATTGAGATCTCTACCAAAATTGACAAGCATATGGAGCGGCTCCCCTCAGCTTCTCGTGAATTTTCCTGCCCTAAATACCCTTGCCCTGGACAGTTGCCAAAGTTTGAGAGGTATCTTTTCATGCCCAAGTTAAAAATGCCTTTCCTCATATCAAGGTGTTCCCAATTTGGAGGGGCTTAGCGGGTATGATTGCTCCAGTCTGGAAGACATATTCAACTTTGAAAGGATCCTTTCTGATGATCATTATCAAGGATAAGCAGCAACTTCAATTGTGCTCAGTTATGATTTATTAGAGGTTAATTGAGATCTCTACAAAAATTGACAAGCATATGGAGTGGCTCCCCTCAGTTTCTTGTTAATTTTACTACCCTAAATACCATTGCCTTGGATGGTTGCCAAAGTTTGAGAAGCATCTTTTCATGCCCAAGTTTAAAATGCCTTTCCTCATATCAATGTGTTCCCAATTTATTGAGACTTAGCGTGTATGATTGCCCTAGTCTAGAAGAGATATTCCACTTTGAAGGGATCCTTTCTGATGATCATTATCAAGGACAAGCAGTAACTCCAATTGTGCTCAGTTATGATTTAGTGGAGATTAAATTGAGATCTCTATCGAAATCGACAAGCATATGGAGTGGCTCCCCTTAACTTCTCGTGAATTTTGTGCTCCCAATTTAGAGAGTCTTTGCGTGTATGATTGCTCCATTCTGGAAGAGATATTCCACTTTGAAGGGATCCTTTTTGATGATCATTATCAAGGACAAGCAGCAACTCCAATTGTGCTCAGTTATGATTTAGTAGAGGTTAAATTGAGATCTCCACCGAAATTGACAAGCATATGGAGTGGCTCCCCTCAGCTTCTCGGGAATTTTCCTACCCTATATATCATTGCCTTGGATGGTTGCCAAAGTTTGAGAACGATCTTTTCATGCCCAAGTTTAAAACGCATTTCCTCATATCAAGGTGTTCCCAATTTAGAGAGGCTTAGCGTGTATGATTGCCGCAGTTTAGAAGAGATATTCCACTTTGAAGGGATCCTTTCTGATGATCATTATCGAGGACAAGCAGCAACTCCAATTGTGCTCAGTTATGATTTAGTAGAGGTTAAATTAAGATCTCTACCGAAATTGACAAGCATATGAAGTGGCTCCCCGTAGCTTCTCGTGAATTTTCTTGCCTTAACTACCCTTACCCTGGATAGTTGCCAATGTTTGAGAAGCATCTTTTCATGCCCAAGTTTAAAATGCTTTTCCTCATATCAAGGTGTTCCCTATTTAGAGAGGCTTAGCATGTATGATTGCTCCAATCTTGAAGAGATATTCCACTTTGAAGGGATCTTTTCTGATGATCATTATCAATGACAAGCAACAACTCCAATTGTGCTCAGTTATGATTTAGTAGAGGTTAAATTGAGATCTCTTTCGGAATTGACAAGCATATGGAGTGGCTCCTCTCAGCTTCTCAGGAATTTTTCTGCTCTAAATACCCTTGCCCCGGATGGTTGCCAAAGTTTGAGAAGCATCTTTTCATGCCCAAGTTTAAAATGCCTTTCCTCATATCAAGGTGCTCCCAATTTAGAGACTCTTTACCTGAATGATTGTTCCAGTCTAGAAGAGATATTCCACTTTGTACGGATCCTTTCTGATGATCATCATCAAGGACAAGCAGCAGATCCAATTGTGCTCAGTTATGGTTTATTAAACTATTTGGAATTGACATCTCTACCGAAATTGACAAGCATATGGAGTGGCTCCCCTCAGCTTCTCGTGAATTTACCTGCCCTAAATACCCTTCACTTGAATGGTTGCCAAAGGTTGAGAAGCATTTTTTCAGTTGCCATGATTCCAAGCCTTGCACAACTTGAATGTCTTCCAATTCGAGATTGTCAAAAATTAGAGGAAATTATTGCCAAGGGCAAGGAGGATGAAGCTGACTTATGTACTACTCATCATGATCCACCCCAGTTGCATTTGCAGTTGGTTGGCCTTAAAGAGCTGTTAATCCGTTCATTCCCCATAATCAAATGCCTTGGTCTAGGTGCTCCAAAATTGGAAACACTTGTGAAAGAAGGTTGCCCTCTGCTAGAGGAAATTGTTGATAAAGAGGAAGGCAAGGATGTAATATTATTCCCAAATGTAAGATTCTTAACAGTGAGCTATTGGCCTAGGCTGTTGAGAACTCCCTTTGGCTTTGCTACTCCATCTCTTTTTCAAGCTCATCCTCTCTGTCTTATAGCCCCGTCTAACCTACGATGGGTGACACTATGTCCACATATTTCAACAAGGGACAGTGAAAAAGATCACTACTGCTGTTATGTCCATAGATTCTTGTGAGGGATGGCAAAAACGCAAGTTCCAACCTCTGCAATTTAGGGAATATTATTGCAATCTTATCCGCAGCATCCTCAAAAATTTCTTCCACGGAACTGCATTCATACACTTTGAGCCATTCTAATTGTAGAAGAGCGCGAACTATGGTGGCTGAGAAGATATTTCTATATCCATGAAATCCACCCAAGTTGAGCAAATAAACTCCTCCATTGGCACTTCATTAGAAAAATGAATGGAAAGTGCCTCAGTATTCATCCTCAGTTATTCTTTGCAGCAAATTAAAGAAGATGCCAAACAAACTCAACCTTAGGCAAAAGAAAGCTTTCTACATTACCCAAAAATTGAATATTAAGGCACTATACTTTCTATGGAAATAATCTACAAAAGCAACAAAAAATCAAGAGGAATCCAAAGAAAATTTGGTGAAGAAAATGTTAATTAAGGTGACAAACTAGTCAACTTAGAGGCAGTACAGACATAAACCACTCTAGTGAGAGAGGGGACATGAGTCATGGGCTCCCTAAAGAAGCTTGATCAAGTCTGGTTCTTTTTTTTTTTCTTGGGATGTTTGGATCACCATCATCCTCATTCCGAGTATATGGGGTCAGCTAACTGAATCCTGTTTTGTCACTCCATTCTGTTCAATGTCATTACAGGGCATTCCTAACAGATGCCATGAAACTAGCTTTCAAAATTTATATTTAAAAGCTTGTATCAGAATTCAAACTTGTGAGAGAAACCATTTTCCTTTATTTGAATGCCAAAGAGAAATACAAATGGGAAAAAAAAGAAAAGAAACACAGTTTCTTTGAAAAAGCAATAAGAAAGGACCCTTACAATCTCCATAAATCAGTAATGTCAACAAATCAATAACTAATTTGATTATCCACAGCTTTGATACTAACCTACTTCAGCCAACAATCTTCTCTCTGCATCTGAGGTCAGATTCATCAGCCAATAACCCCCATATGGTGCATTCATTAATGACAGTTCTAGTTATATAGGATTTTCTGCAGTATTAAGCCTTATGGAACAAGCAACCTGATCAGTATGGTTTAATTTTCCAATGAACTTGTTTACTAATGAATGAGTTATGCACAAAGTTACAGCTTAAGGGGCCATTGCTTGGGCTGACAAGCCTGAGAGCAGCTTCAAGTTTGAGAATAAAGTAGAAGTCAAAGGTTAGGTCCATACTTGGTCCACACCATCCAAGACCCTGGAGAGCAATGACCAACATCAGAAAAGACCATTACCCAGTGTTGGTTCCAGCTTTCTGGGGTCTTGGCCTTGGGAGATAACTGTGACTTCACACATACAGAAGAATGGAGGAAACAGATTTGCATAAAGCTGTAACAGATCTTTTTGTCAATTATGAGACCTTCTGTAATACATGGAACGATGAAGAATTGCTTAAATTCACTTATCAGAATCCTTATTTTACCCAATTTGGAACCTCGGGATGCTTTTAACATATAAAGCTCCCATCTATTCAACACTACTGGTTGTGTAAATTAAGCTCATCATTTCAAAGAAATAGATAGCTAGTAGATACGAGAAAAACATATGGTTTTTCATTTTTTTCAGTAGTTTTACTTTTACAATTCATTTCATCATGTCGAAATTAGGAGTTCCCAATTGGCCACATATCTCATCACATAAACAACCATTCTCACCTCAATTTCCATTTTTTTCCCCTTTCTTATCATTCTCTGCTTTCACCATTTTAAGGTGAATCAGGATTCTAGAATTTGAAATTTGGTTTCCACATTTTCAGAATTAAAGGTATTGTTCTACTTTACAAATAACTAAGTATTTATAGCTCTAACCCAACCGATACCTTTCTGTTGCAATGTTTCAGCTTCTTAGATTAGATAGTCTAAAATTTATAGGTTTTTTCTTTTAATAGTTTGAATGTTGTTCCTCTATTACTATTAAAGTGTGTGTTTTGCCCAAAATTACTAAATATTCGTTGGAACATTGGTGAAGTAGAGGCTAGTTTAGCCAGGTGCATGTGGGGTGCCTAACACCTTTCCACATCCTATCTTGGTCCCCGAACTCAAAGAATCTCCATCCCACTAGGCAATGAGTTTTCAAGAAAAAAAATTCTGTACTTAAAAAATCTTGGGTTTTCCTAAATTCCCAATTCCCAAAAATTTAGGTGGCGACTCCATATCCATATTTTTCCGTCCCCCCTCCGAGTCGGGTAGCCACACCACACATACCCATCCCAGTGTTACTCAAAGAACTTATAATGAGCTCTACCCTCACTAGGACTCTATTGTTATAATTCTAGTTGAACTAAACTCCCAACCAGAATCCTAATGCAAACCAACTTCTTAGATGTAACACTCTCCTCTTATCTAAGGGTGCAAATTCCTTATTGGCAATCCCCAAAATTGTAGTATCACTTTCAACCTCCCTATATATTGAGTATGTTGGCATACTACAATCCTAAGGATTCCTAAAGTCCAAGGGTAAAAAAGTCTTTGCACCTAAGTGATCTTATTTACTAATAGTGATCAATATATCCTATGATGGGTCAAACTTAGCTAACATTAGTATGTATAATATACACACTCACATTGTAGTCTGGAAAGCAGATGATGGACAATTTGGTTATTACTTCGGAGATGTTTCATTTCCTTAACTCTCATAAGAGGGGTATGATGTAGCCCTAAAATTGGACATGTATAAAGCTTATGATAAATTAGAGTGGTCTTATCTCATCGGAGTCCTTAGATGTTTAGGGTACTCCCTGGACTTTTGCTAGCGCATCAAAAATTGTGTCTCCTTAGTTTCCTTTTTTGTCCTTATTAATGGAGAAGCTAAAGGTCATTTTAACCCATCAAGAGGCCTTAAGCAAGGAGACCCTCTATCCCCTACCTTTTCGTCTTAGCCATGGAAGGTCTATCGAAGTTGTTAATGAAATATGAAATTGAAGGAAAGATTCAAGGAATCGAAATGTCTCTTGATGGCCCCTAAATTTTTCATATTTTCTTTACTAATGACATCATGCCTTTTATGCGAGCTCATAGGGAGTAAATAGAAAATTTAAAAGAAATCCTTGAACAGTTCAAGTCTTTGTCTGGTTAGAGCATCAACTTTGAAAAGTCTAGTATTTCTTTCAATAAGAACATGCACCCTAGACTCCAGAGAATGATGAGACACCGAATTAACATGAAACCTTTAGATCCTAGAACAAAGTACCTTGGAGTTCCAAGTTGAACAATTGGAAAGCATGAATTCCAAGTTGAATAATTGGAAAGCCTCAGCCTTAAGTCAAGTTGTCCAAAAGACTTTAATCCAATCTATGCTTTAGTCTTTGCCATTTGGAGAGTTGTTGGGCCCCTGTTACAAGGCCTCTTTGGAGAGGTGGGATTTCTAATTAGCCCTATCTCTCCAAAATAGTGTCCCTTGGATCCAAGAAAATACAAACTTCTTCCTGATATCTCAGCCAAGTATTGAAAAGCAAAAAGGTGGGCCAGCCAGTGGCTCACCGAATTTGCAATCGGTGGCCCACCGAGCAGAGTCCACCATTTATTTAGTGGCACACCAATTAATCGGTGGCACACCATTTGCAAACCACCAGTTATGGTTCGCTTAGCCATGAAGAAAATTTTCATAAATGCCCATTATACCCCTCAGCTCAAATATAAATAGGGGTCCCTCCTATGTTATTTCTCATTTCATTCTCCATTTTATTTCAGTATATAGTGTATACAGTGTGTTGAATGGAGTATTGAGCTGGGTGTATTCGGTGCTGGGTACGGGTGTAATTCCAATGAGGTCATTTTGTATTTTCTCCTATTTATAGTGAGAAGGAAGCTCCTACCTGTTGCCCATGGATGTAGGCAATTTGGCCAAACCACGTAAATCTGGTATTCTCTCTTCTTTCTTTCTTTATTGCTTTCTACTTTTATTTGTTTCTGTGCACGTACTGATTAAGTTATTTCCGTTGTGCAACTCCAACAATTGGTATCAGAGCCACACAGTTCTGTTTCGGGATTCTGCCAAAATTTGTATTTGTTATTCCAGTATTGCACGTGTTGAATATGGCGAGTTCGAGCTCTACCCAGTTCGACATACCGAAATTCAACGGATCCAACTATGCAATCTAGAAGCTGAAGATGCATGCTATGTTGGTGAAAGAAGATTGTGCAATTGCCTTAGAAGGAAAAGAGAATAAGCTTGTTGATATGAAAGACGAATATTTTGAGAAGAAAAAACAAATAGCCATGGCTAATATTCTTCTTGCTTTAGAATATTCAGTTCTATTCAACGTGCCCGAGGAAACCACTACCAAAGGTTTATGGGATAAGTTGTGGAATCTCTACGAGGAGAAATTGATGTCCAACAAAATCTTTCTCTAGCAACAACTCTATAATTTGAGGATGAAGGATGGAGCCTCTCTGCAAGTACACTTGAATGAGTTCAACACTATAGTAAGCAAATTAGCAGCTGTAGAGGTACATATTGATGACAAAGAAAATGTTGCTCTTTTTCTTTGCTCTATGCCAAACTCTTGGAATAGTTTGATAATGAATTTGAGCAATACTAAAGATCTGTCATTAGAATCTACTATTTCTATGTTGCTTACGGAAGAATCTCGTAGAAAAGTTGGTGAGAATTCTTCAGGTGATGCAATGATGGTACGAGGTAAATCGAATGAGAGAAACGGCTCTACCAGAAATCAAACGAGATCTAAGTCAAGAGGCAACAAGAAAGGACTCAAGTGTTGAAACTGCGTTAAGAAGGGGCACCTTCGAAAAGATTGTTAGCAACCCAAACCAGAGCAAAATCGGCCCAACTCTAACAAAGATCTGGCTTCAAATAATTCACAAGAAAACATCATAGAAGGAAGTGATTCATCAGAAGATGGTGAAGTACTATTTGTTTATTCTTGTGAAAATTTAAAGCATAACTGGATATTAGATTCCAGTGCTTCTTTCCATATGACGTCGTGTAGAGATTGGTTCTACGCACACCAATCGTGCGATGGTGGGACTATTTACACGGACGCTAATAGCACATGCAAAATAGTGGGAGTTGGAGACATTAGAAATACTATGTTTGACAGCATCACTCATACAATCTCTGGTGTACGGTATGTTCTTGAACTGCGAAAGAGTCTCCTGTCACTGGTAAAGTTTAATGAAGACGGTTACAAGTTTTCTGGAGAAAAAGGCCAATTGAAGATCAGTAAAGGAGCTATGGTAATTGCAAAAGGCAAATTACAAGGGAAGCTATACCACTTGATCGGGGATACCATGGTTGGTGATGCCATCATTGCAAATGCTATGACCGATTTCATTATGATTTGGCACAAATGTTTGGGTCATATGAGCAAACAAGGACTTAAGGTACTTCTTGATCAAAATCTATTTCCTGGTTTAAAATCTATTGATTTGAATTTCTGTGAAGATTGTATATTTGGGAAACACCACAAAGCTAGTTTTCCCAAGTCTAAAGCTAGGAGTAGAGAGGTATTAGATCTAATACAATCTGATACGTGGGAAGCTACTATGGAATCTCTTGGAGGTTCGTTATACTTTGTCTCTTTTATTGATGATTTCTCCAGGAAGTATGGGTATATATGCTCCAACGGAAGAGTGATACTTTTTCTTATTTCAAGAAATTCAAAGCTCTAGTTGAAAATCAAAAGGGGAAAATAATTAAGTGTCTGAGAACCGGCAATGGGAAAGAATATACTTCAAAAGAATTTGAAGATTTTTGCAGTGAGCACGACATTTCAAGACAGCATGCAGTTCCTCGAACTCCATAACAAAACGGAGTTGCTGAATGAATGAACCGTATACTTATGGATTGAGCTAGAAGCATGTTGAGTGCAACTGGGCTGGAGCAGTGCTTTTGGGCAGAAGCAATCAATATGGCATGTTACCTAGTAAATCGCTCTCCCACTACGACACTTGATTGCAAAATTCCAGAAGAGGTATGATCAATAAACCCTGTTGATTATTCTTTCCTATGTATTTTGGTTGTGATGCTTATGTTTGGATTCCTAAGGAGCAGAGGACTAAGTTAGAGGCAAGGCCCAAAACATGTATTTTTCTTGGCTATGCAGAAGGTACAAAGGGATACAGATTGTGGGATACTATACAGAAAGAATCAAGCTCTAAGACAGTAGAAAAAGTTGAAGTGGAATCTTTTCAAATGATTTAAGAGCAACATATTGATACAACTATTGATGTACCTAAAGAACATGTTGAAAATTTTGAAGGAGAGACTCACGGTGATCAAGGTCGATCGAGGAGAGCTACAAAACCTCTTGTCTGGCTTCAGGATTATGTAACAGCTTATGCTTGCATTACAGAAGAGCACGAGCCTTGTTCATACCTGGAAACATGCAAATGTCCAAATGCTTGTCAATGGAAAATGGCTATGCAGGAAGAAATGAAAGCTCTGAAGAAAAACAAAACTTAGGAGTTAGTAAAACTACCTAAGAATCAAAAGGCCATTGTCTGTAAATGGGTGTACAAACTCAAAAAGGACACTAGCGAGAATATCGAAAGATACAAAGCTCGACTAATTGTAAAAGGATATGCTTAGAAATTAGGTATCGACTTCAGCGAAATATTTTCTCATGTTGTTCGATTAAGTACTACTCATATTCTATTGAGTATGGCTGTAGTACTTGACTTGGAGCTAGAGTAGTTAGATGTTAAAACTGCACTTTTGCATGGTAATCTTGAAGAAGAGATTTATATGACTCAACCTAAAGGCTTTGTCGAGAATGACAAAAAGGATCTGGTTTATCAACTGACCAAATCACTTTACGATCTAAAACAGGCACCACGGTGTTGGTATAAGCGGTTTGATTCCTTCATTGTGAGCTTGAGATTTAGCAAATGCGAAGCAGATCGTTTAATTTGGTAATGATCACTTCATCATTTTGTTGTTATATGTTGATGACATGCTAGTTGCAGGTACTGATAAAGGAAGTATCTCAACACTGAAAACTCTTGAGCTAGGGAGTTTGACAAAAAGGATCTGGGGGCGGTTAATCAGATTCTTGGAATGACGGTATATAGGGACAAAAAGAACAAGAAGTTCTGGATAACTCAAAAGAGTTATGTTCAAAGGGTCTTGCGGCGCTTCGACATGCAAGATTCCAAACTAGTCAGTATCCCATTTTTTGTTAGTTGCAAGTTGTCTTCGGAACAATCACCTAGGGCTGAATTTGAGAAGATAGAGATGTCCCACATACCATATTCATCAATAGTAGGGAGCCTTATGTTTTCCATGGTGTGCACCAGACCATACATTACATAAGTAATGGGAGCAGCCAGTAAGTTTATGGCAAATCCAGGAAGAGATCATTGGACTATGGTGAAGAGAATCCTTCGCTATTTGAATGGTACTTCTGAAATCTCTATTTGTTATAGTAGGCAAAGCTTAAAACTAGTTGGTTATGTGGATGCAGACTATACAGGAGATTGCGATAATAGAAAATCAACTACTGGTTATGTGTTTTCTTTAGCTAATGGTGTAGTGAGTTGGGCATCAAAATTGCAATCTGTAGTGGCCTTCTCTACAACAGAAGCAGAATATATGTCAGCTACACAAACATTTAAAGAAAGTATTTGGCTAAAGAGGTTGTTTGAAGAATTCCACATCAAGTAAGAAGTGGTGGCTATTCATTGTGACAGTCAAAGCACATTACACTTGGCAAGAAATCCTGTCTTTCATGCATGAACTAAACACATTGATGTACAGTACCACTTTGTTCGTGAGGTAGTTGAAGATGGGCAAATCTTGTTACAGAAGATCCACACTAACAACAACGTTGTTGATATGCTGACAAAGCCAATGATGAGAGAGAAGTTCATCTTATAGAAGATCCACACTAACAACAACGTTGTTGATATGCTGACAAAGCCAATGATGAGAGAGAAGTTCATCTGGTGCAGAACTTCTCTAGAACTTGAAGCCACATAGTAAGAGATGATTGGCAGCTATTCTCGAGAGGGTTTTTTCACTATGAAAATTGTCTTCAAGTGGGAGAATGTTGAAAAGCAAAAAGGTGGGCCAATCAATGACACCGAATTTACAATCGGTGGCCCACCGAGTTGAGCCCACCATTTATTCGGTGGCACACCATTTGCAAACCACCGGTTATGGTTCGCTTAGCCATGAAGAAAATTTTCATAAATACCCATTATACCCCTCAGCTCAAGTATAAATAGGGGTTCCTCCTATGTTATTACTCATTCCATTCTCCATTTCATTTCAGTGTATAGTGTATACAGTGTGTTGAGAGGAGTATTGAGTTGGGTGTATTGGGTGCTGGGTACGGGTGTGATTCCGGTGAGGTCATTTTGTATTTTCTCATGTTTATAGTGAGAAGGAATCGCTGACCTACTACCCATGGATGTAGACAATTTGCCCAAACCATGTAAATTTGGTGTTCTCTCTTCTTTCTTTCTTTATTGCTATCTGCTTTTGTCTGTTTCTATGCACGTATAGATTACATTATTTCCACTGTGCAATTCCAACACCAAATTTAACTAATCTTCGGAACAAACCTATATTTGACTTTATCCAAAATGGAGAATGGAACGATAATACACTTCTTCACGACCATATTTCTAGCTTCAAACTTCAGAGAATTCTTAATAGCCCGATCTACCCAACTGAAAACTCTACATCATGGATTTGGCTTCCTCATCCAACGTGGCAATTTTCAACAAAAAAAAGCTTACTCTCTATTGGCGGGTCTCTCAAATGTCCAACTCTCAATCATGGAGCAAGTGCTTTAGGAAAATCTGGAAACTGAACATCCCAGCCAAATACCAACTTTTCCTCTAGAGGGTAGTGAACAACTATGTCCCAGTGAAAGCAAATATCTTCTTAAACCCTCAAGATGCTTCTTGTACCCTTTGCAACCAAGAGCCTGAATCAATGAACTCCCTCTTTTTTTCACTACCTATTTGCTAAAGTTGGGCTCTTTGTTTCCCCTTGGAATATTCCCCTCCAATTCTTATTTCAATCCTCTTGGCTCCAATGTCTGGAAACTCTTCTCCATAACCTAACAGACAAGAACTTGATTAACTCGTTTCTATTAGCTTTATATTATATTTGGTTTGCTAGGATTATCAAGTCTAAATTCTTTGGATTGTTAGAAAAATCAAAATTCTCGTTAACTCAATTCAAATTCCAGATTGGGAAAGTAGTGGAAATGTAAATTTGGGAGAGAAACCTCCTTAAGAATCTCTCCCCTTGTTTAATTAATTTTATTTTTTTATGTTGGGGTTATTTCTTCTTTTGAATGTTCATTTGGTGCTATTTGTGTGACTAATTCTCTGTCCCGTGTAGGTATAGTTGGTGGGAAGGCTCATAGTAAGAGTACCATTAGGGGTGCAAGTCAGGCAGGTTGGGCTGGGTTTATGGTCAACCTGGGCCTGACCCTAAATTTGGGCTTAAGGCCTGAGTCCGAGGTCAAGCCTGACCTTCCCAACCCGAGCCTAGATGATAGATGCATTTATGCAAATATGTATGCAAACTTTATATACTATATATATGTGTGTGTGTATGTATGAATGTGTATAGTTGGATTGGACTTGGGATAGCAAAGGGCTAGGCCCGGATCTGGCCCAAAATGTAAAAACCCAACTTCTTGGATACAAACCTGACCTAAGGACCGAAAATCCAACCCCAGCCCATGTAAATTTTGGACTGGGCTAGTTCAGGCCCGGGCTAGGCCCGCCCAAGTTGCACCCCTAGGTACCATAGAGGAGGCGGAGTTGCAGGATATATTCCAAGGAGTTACCCTAGCAAGACATCTTGGAAGCGAGCACATCTTAATATGTTCAGACTCCCTGCTGGTGATGTAGGCGCTGCAGTCTAAGGCTTCTCTTCATTGGTCTTGACTCTAAACCCATGAAGTAAGAAAAACAAAAGAAAAAAGAAACTTATGTTTTGTTTGTATGGTTTATTGTTTTAATATATTCCCATCTTTTCTACAAGAAAAAAGAATTAAATAAATCTTAGATGCCTATCACATCTACGGCATGGTGTATAGTTAGTTGCACTTGGTAGTAATTTCTTTTGCAATTTTAATCAGCATTTGAAGATAAATGTTATGGCTCCTAGGCTGCAGCTTTTATTATAAATTATGATTTTGTTGTGTACCTTCTAAATTTTCCATAATAATTTGCTTTTTCAGTCTTGGGATACTGGGAACACCAGACTTTTTTTTTAATACTTATGTGCAGTGTTTTAAAACCCAACATGGAGCTTGAACCATTCTCCCTATTGGGCCAACAATAATCAGTTTGACTCTCCATGTAGGGCTGATCATTTCAGCTCAGCCCAGAAATTCTGCGCTTGGGCCTGGGTTTTGTGTTCAGGCCCATCCTGGGCCTGGGCCCACATCAGGCTTACAAATTTTAGGGCTAGATCTGGGCCTAATACTTCAAGCTTGGCTTGGCCTGCATATATTTATATATGCACATTTTATGTATAATGTATAAATATGTACACATGTTATTTAATATTACATTATATTATATATTATATATATAAATATTATAATATGGCATATATAATTTATAGTATATATAATATTTTATATTATATAATGCATAAAATAAGTTTGTATTCATGTTATATGTCATTTAATATTAAATATTATATATATGTAATGTTTTATATGAAAGACATAGGCTTAGGTTCGGGCCTAGGCTATAGTCCTTATCATAAATGCAAAGCCCAGCCCAGTCCCATGTAAACCTAGGCTTGAGCTTATGTTTCTAGCCTGGAACCTAGGCCAGGCCATGATCACCCCTATCTCTAGGTCAACAAGTCAACCATGACGCTATGAATATAAAAAATGGTAAATTACTGAAACCTCCCCTAAAGTTTCTGACCACTGTTGAAACCTTCCTTGAAGTTTGGTACTTGCAATCAACTTGTCTAAACTTTTTGACAGTTGCAATTAGACCCCTTTTGTTAGAATCCTCTAACAAGATGCATGAAAATGTCCAAAATACCCATGCAATTACTATTAAGGCTGATTTCTACAGAAAAAAAAAAAAACAATACAAACTTTATGAGCAACAAAAAAAGTAAGAGAATTTAAACTTGCAGCTTTACCTTTGAACGATTGATATGAAGGGAAAATTTGGAAAATAAATCAAGTTTAGAAAAGAGATTGGAAAGGTTTGGGGTAATGATTCATATGAAGAGAAGATTTGGAAAATAAACATTTTGGTCCAAAGTAACTACATGGATATTTTGGACATTTTCATGACTCTTGTTAGAGGATTCTAATAGAGGGGGTCCACTTACATCTATTACAAAGTTTAGGGGAGGTGATTGCAATTACCTAACTTTAGAGGAGGTTTCAATAACAATCATAAACTTCAGGGAAGGATTCAACTATTTACCCAAAAAATAATAAATGATATAACAACCACGTAACTTGCTGAATGGGCCTGATGGATCAATGGTTCGATTGCCTAGGTCCATGGATTTTGTAAAATAGCATGTTTTACTTGCACTTAATTGTGACCAAATCACTGGACTAGCCTGTAAACTATGTTTTGTGAAATCTAGAGAGCCCAAACCAGTTGTTCATTCATTTGAATGGTTGTTTGCTTTAACATCTTTTAGTAGCTTATCTAGACCACTTCAAAGCAATTGAACCAACTTAGCTGAGTGGCCTAGAATGGTTATATCTAGCCTAGATCTTAAAAATAGGCTAGAGTGGCCCAATTATGCACATTTTGTAAATTTTCTTTAGCAATAAAAATTTAAAAAGGTAAACAAAAATTGTTTACAATATAGTGCCTTAGCATTTTAGGCCTAGAATGGTTAGGGTGAGTAAGGTGTTATGCACTAACACTAAACACTAAATTTTGAATAACAAAAAAGTTATGAGAAAAATAAAAAGTAAAAGTTTAATTTTTCTTTGCTTTCTTTGATGACTGAAAGTATAGAATATTGTTCTAAGGCCAAGTTCGGAAGTGATTCTTTTAGAAATAAGTGCTTATTCGAATAAAAACTTGTGTTTGGCACCCAGCTTTTTCAAGTGCTTATTTTGAATTGTAAAGTGGGCCTTGTCACCCCAACAGCTATATAATAGCTAGTTTGGTAGGGGCATTTGGGTAAAGTGATAATAACTTTTTGAAAGACCAAAATATTCCTCTTAAAAACTAAAAATGACTAATTTTTAAGGGTATTTTGGTCAATTAAATTAATTCCAACTCCTATAAATACCCTCACCCTCCATCATTCCCATCACACTAATTCTTATACTATCTCAAGTTAGCAATTTGGGTGGCTTGGAAACTTTAATAGTTGAAATTCCAAACTCACAAATTGGGTAAGTTATAATTAAATTAATTTTCATTTTGTTAAGTATTAATATTATAATTTTTTAAAAATTGTTGGCTCCTCTCAAAATAAATATCCCAACATGTTCGCCTCCAATGATTACTAGTCACAGTACGATAGCTCCGATATGGGTGCTAATGCTTCTATTGCTGATATTGTCGGAGTTACCACCCCTAGTACTGCTACTAGGGGAAAGAAAAAGACCACTAAGTTAACTAGCCCAATCTGAAAATATATTTACCATAGAAAATCTTGAGGAGAAGGGAGGCAGAGTTATTTGTAGTAAATGCAAAAGTGATTTTAGTTATAGTAGCAAGGGTAGTACTAGCCATTTGGCTAGACATATGGCCACTCATATAAAAAAAATAAAGATAGTGATAATCAATCACAAATTGGGGTGGATTTTTTTGGTAATTTCACTATTCTCAGGAAAAATGCAAAAAAAAAATAGCAAAATAAATTGTACATGCTGAATAAGCATTTTTATTAGTTTAAGATCGTAGGCTAGAAAGATTTTTACAACAATCTATAAATATCCAATTTAAAAAAGTTTCTAAAAATATTATTAGAACATATGATTTAAAAAAAAAATCATTCATATAAACAAGATTTAATTTCTACCTTATCAACACTTAATTCTAAAGTTGAACACTTATATTTGATATTTGGACTTCTAAATGTTAGACAGTTATGCCCTTAGATCCAATTAGATTGATGTATAGATAAATTTATTGTAAATGAACAAAAGTAAATTATTGTTTCATGTTGATATTGGTATGTTTTTGTGAAATTACCCCTTAAACTGGACACTTATGAGACTCATGTTAGTTTAGAATGTTCTCAGTCGTTTGATACACTTGCAGAGTTTATCTTGCAAAGGCCGACATTGATGTGCTCTTAAAGAAGTTGGAGTAGCTTGTCTCAACTGCTAGGGTTAGACTCAAAGCACATGTAGTGTGTGCTTACATGAAACATTAAACAATGACCATTTTCCAGTTATGCCCTAAACCTTGGAGATTGATGGGCAAAACTGGAAACGTACACATAACCCCTAGACTTGATTGTGGTACTACACTAAGTGTTGGATTGGGGTAGTCTAAGAATTCATCTAAGTGGTTGATCATAGTGATAGGATCGACCCCTTTGTCGGACAAAGTGAATGATAAGGTTTACACTCTCTTTGATGGAAACTTAAAATGCTAGCAATAAATTTCAATAGTGTTTTGAAATTTGATTTTGCAATATATATATATATATATATATATATATATATATTAATGTTTTAAGAAAATGTTTACTTAGTTCCTGAGACACATAGTAGAGAGTGTGGCAATGTACCTTATAGTCAGGGGAGAGGTCATTCCCTATCGGGTAGTGTTGTGATCATTATGGGCCGAGAGGTTATGTGTAAGAAACCATTACAGGGCTAGGCTGTAATGGGATTTATCTTATTTAAGTCCATTATCCTTGGGCCCATATTAAGCCCATAGTGATGTGCTCAAGGGTTCCCTGCATTTAGTAATAAATTCAGCTAAGCATTTTCATAAAGGCTAGGCTGAACCCATGTGGACTTATGTGAGGTCATTGTAGGGTCTCACGCCATACAAATCGGGCCTAAGTTGGCCATGCAACATCTTGGATCATGAGCCTTTGAAAGATATGCACCTACGGCCCATAATTAACAAGATTAAGTAAGTTGTCACATTCTTTGGGCCAAATCTAGGTTTGAAAATGGGTATGGAGCACCCATCCTCTTAAGAGGATAAGGCTTATCTCTTAATAGAGTTCAGATCCAAATTAGATTTTCATAATCTCCTAATTTGATTATGGGAGTGCTCCATAAGGAGATAAAAGAAGAAGAGAGTGAACAGACTAGAAGACCACTCTTTCTTGTTCTCTCTTCTTCTCTTTTGTCTTCCAAGAAACCCTATCACAACCTAGGCTTTCAAGGCTGAAAGAGATTAGTTTTCTTTTGATTTTTGAAAGAAAAACTTAGAGGAATTTTAGGCTCACCTTCCCAACTTCGATCCAAGCAGTTGGGTTGTAGTTTTACTGAAAATTATGTTGTTGAATCAGCTTCACCTATACACTGTGCCATCTTCAATGGAGGTCAGTTTTAGGACTACTTTGGGCGTGAATGTCCACCTTGAGATCTGTGTTTGTGGCACCCATATCAAGTATAAATCTCCCTCTTTGTTTGGCTTCAAATCTGATCCGGTTTAGTGCAAGACCAATCCGGAAAAATGCAATTTTTCAAAACATAGGGAATTCGATTCCCAAAAGGACTAAGAAATTTTTGAAATTTCACCCAACCATCTAGTATGGTTCAGCCATCTATATGATGGATCCTAACCCTTTCATAAATGGTATCAGAGCACTAGGTTCAGCCTTTGGACTAAACCAAACCAAATTTCAACAAAATCTCAAATCAGTAAGAACTAGTCTAGCCGATTTGAAAAGTTAGCAGATATATATATATATAATAATTCTCAAAATCTTTACGAATTTGGTTCTCAGAGTGGGTCAATGATCAACAATTTATATATATATATATATATATATATATATATATATATATATTATAGAGTTATTCTATTATGGATTCTTGAAATCTTGGGCTGAAAGTGCGATGGAGATCAGACTCTTGATGATGGCAAGATTTGTGCACACTGAATTTATTAATTTGATTATGTGGTCTGTAATTAATTATTTTTCTATTCTATAAAGAATGTATTATGTCTTTCTGATGTAAGCAATAGAAATTAAGGTTTTTTTTATTTTTTTACATTGGAGAAATCATTGGAGCGTGCAGAGGAGACAATGATCGCAAATGGAGATCAATCTGTAGATTGTTGTTTCGCAGGGATGCAGTTTTTGTCCAAATTGGATTCGAACCATCACACTATCAGCCCTAGCCATTTATTTCTGATTATTTTCTATTTATTTTCTGATGTGATTGTGAATCATAATTAAGAATTTCATATCGTTACTTATGTGAGTTGATGCTTGTTTTGGACACTAAACCCTAGGCTGATCTAACCTAGTTTTGGTTTAATGTTGTTGGAACGAACCTATGGTTCTTTGGGGTCTAATCACAGCCCCTTGGATCACTGTTTAAATGACCCAAAATCGATTTTAGGCCAGGCGTTTAATGGCCATTACATGGACCAATTTGGCCCATACTTGAAAACCCTTTTACGTTAGATTAAACCAAGATTAGCCCATTTCAGTAGGGACTACTATATGAGCCAAAATGTTTTTTGCAGTTTAGCCCATATACCAAGACAAAATTATTAGATAATTTGGTCCATTGATGGGTTGATCATGTGTTAATATAAATGGATCTGGGTTTTACAAATTTTCAATTGATATGGATCAATTATATATGTGTATGTGATGTGCTGAATGGATGTGATTCGTTCATGGGCCATAAGTGGTTGGCCCATGTATTGATTTATATGACTCTCCATGAACATCATGGCTGAGTACCAATCATTTTCATGATGCCCATGGATCATTGCATGATCTCTTTTTATAATGGGCCCCCTCAATAGCTTCCTCCGTAAGAGGATCCTCACAAGAACCCTAGCCCATAAAGGACCCTTTTGAATTTGACTTTATGAAGGTCAGTTGGAGTCACTATGGTATGACCTAAATCAGACCTAGGGACTGATATACACGTTCCCTCATAATTAATATAAGTGCAATGAGATAGGAAATATCATAAGATGATATCGATAAAAGCCTTCTGCCATTAGCATAAAAATGGGCTGAATTGGTGGGTGGAGATGCACCATAAAATCAGACTATCTATTTTACTGAGACAGTCATTAGGATTGCTTCATAAGATGATGGGGCATCATAGACTAATGGAAGGGACCTATCATAAAATGGAACACTCTTCCACTGTACCTTGAGGCACCCTATATGATTTGTCTGCACTTACTAGTTAGAAAGGTTTAATCTAAAATGGTAATGAACCTTGTCTGATGGAGGCCAAAGGGAAAGCACATTGGATTGGTGGATATGTGATCTTTTACAGAAAGTAATGGGGTTATGCATCTGAAATAGTTGGCCCCATGCACCTATGTAATTTTTCACATTTCCAAGGACATGAACTATGTCCTCATCACTGATATAGAAGGAAAATCTCAAAAATGAACAAATGGATATGGAGCATGGATATGTCCTCGTCACTAATTACTCGTGCCTTTTATCAGAAATTGCACACAGATAGTTTGCTAAATTGTTAGATGACAACAAATTGAAAGGACCCAACTATGCAAACTGGTTTCGTAACCTAACACCGAAATTAGATAAGGTTGCCAAAAACCTAACACCGAAACATCCAGATGATAGGACTTCTGAGGTAAGAAAGAAGGAACATCAGGAATGGGAAGAGAAGAATTCTCTTGCCTGATGTTATGTAATAGCCTCCTTAGATTATTCTATATAGAGATAATTTGACAAAATTGATATCTGCAAAGATATCCTAGATAGTTTTACAACCATGTATGTGGAGCAGAATTGTTCTACAAGACAAAAGGTCATCAAATTGTTGATGACCACAAGGATGACCGAGAGCCAACTAGTTCATGACCATGTCATGTGGATGATAGGTTATATAAATGAATTGGAGGCTCTTGGCTCCCAACTTGATGATGACACCAATACCGATGCCATCCTGAACTCTCTACCCTCGTCCTTTAATTAGTTTGCCATGAACTACAACATGATCAAGCTAAAAGTTTGCTTTAACAGTTCAACAATATGTTGCAAAGAGTTGAAGAACTGATTAAGAATGATAAGTCAGTAGCCATGCTTGTTGAAAGTGGCAAATCTGGCATGAAGAAAAAGAATGGTAAGAAGAGTCCTCAAAAAAAGAGAGGCAAACCGAAGAAGCAGGAGAGAGACAAGGCTTTTGGCTCCCACAAGAAAAAATAAGGTAATTTCGAATCTTTTGTCATAGAGACCAATATGTTAGTCATTTCTGCATCCTGATGTTTTTAGGGCTTCTACCCATGCATGTAATACATTGCATGGGTTCAAGGAAAGTAGAAGACTAAATGATGAAGAGGTTGTGCTTTTATTTGGGGACAAATACAACTGTTACAGTTTTAGAATGGTAGATTTAAGTTTTAGAAAATGAATAATTACATTAAAAGATTGTCTTTATGTTCTGTAGCTTAGAAGAATTTGATTTCAATTTCTAAGCTATATAAGGATAGTTATTCTATTTTATTTAGTAATAAGATTACAATTAAATTGAATAACAATTTCCTTACGGAGAATTTGAGAATGGTATTTATGTTCTCCATCCTTCTCTAGAAACAAATGTGACTAAAACCGTATCGAAACATATCCTCTAGAAAAGAACATGTGATATAGTTAATTCCATGTGCCTGTGGCATTACCAATTTGGCCATATTAACATAGAACATATCACAAGATTGGTAAATGATGGTCTTCTAGATTTTCTCATTATGGAGGATCTACCAACTTGTGAACCTTTCCTTTAAGGCCAAATGGCAAAAAGGCCATTTACAGGTAAGCCTAAAAGACGTATGGTCACATTTGACCTTATACATATTGATGTATGTGGTCCCATGAATGTTAGGACATGAAACCAACATTGTTATTTCATAACTTTCACTGATGATTATTCTCGGTATGGTTACATGTACCTAATGAGACATAAGTTTGAATCTTTTGAAAAAATCAAGGACATTAGACAAGAAGTCGAGAAACAGTTGGGGAGACTAATTAAAGCCTTCAATTAGATTGAGGAAGTGAATATCGCTCTGACAAATTCAGGGACTACTTAAAGAATAATTGAATTATATCACAGTTGTCTCCTCTTGATACACCAAAATTAAACGGTGTGGTAGAAGAAAATAGACTCTGTTAGATATGCTGCAATCACTCCTCGTCTATTGAGAGTTACCCATAACCTTTTGGGTGCATGCATTGGAGACTACAATTTATGTGTTGAACCAGGTTCCAACCAAGTTGGTTCCTAAGACTCCTTTCAAGCTATGGACCGATAGGAAACCAAGTGTAAGATACTTGAAAATATGGGGTTGTTTAGAACACGTCAAAAAGACAAGTGCAGACAAATTGAAATCCAAAACCAGTCATTGCCTATTTGTAGGCTACCCCAAGGACTCCATAGGGTATCTTTTCTATAACCCACAAGAACAAAAAGTGTTTGTAAGTCGAAATGCCTACTTCTTGGAGGATGACTACATCCTAAATAATCATCATCAGGAAATTTTTCTTGATGAAGAGAGCTCAGGAGTAGTGGAAGATAATCCACTGATTCCAAATATTATCTAGCCTAGAAGATCTACTTGGGTTTCTAGACCTCTGGTTTGTTATGACTATGATCAAGAAAGTTACTTGAGGGAAACTATGGACGGTGAGGAAGACCCCGTGACTCCCTGAAGTGGGTAGATGCCATGAAAGTCGAGATGGACTCGATGAAAACCAATAGAGTCTAGACTCTCGTAGACTCGCCCCTAAGGTGAAAGCAATCAGTTGCAAGTGGATCTACAAGAGGAAGAAGGGCCCTAATGGAAAAGTTGAGACCTATAAAGCTCAGTTTGTAGCGAAATGGTACACTCTAAAAGAAGGAATCGACTATGAAAAAAGCTAGTTCACGATGGTCGGTTATAATGATGTCAACTTCCAACCAAACCCAGATGATAGAAAATTTATATATGGATACACTTGGGATCCTAAGTAGTAGAAAAATAGTCCACGACCAAGGCCAATGTCATTGTCATAAGTGAGGCTACCAAATAAGTAGTATGGATGAGGAAATTCGTCTGAGAATTTGGAATCATACCACATCACCCATTCCACTGTTGTATGACAACACAGGTTCCATGGGAGATTGTTGGTAGAGGAGACATCTAGATTCAAATGGTAGCATCATCAGAAAATGTGGCAGACCCAATGACTAAGCCACTGCACAGAAAGTGTTTGAGAAACACGTAGACAGTAAGGAACTAAGGCTTGTACCTAATTGAACCTAAGTTCAAGTGGGAGCTATTAGTCAGTGTATGCCCTTAGCTCCAATTAGATTGATGTACAAATAGGGGTGTCAATTGCACTAGATTTGGTCCAATCCAATCCAATCCAACATGGGCCCATTTATAAATGGACTTGACCCAATCCGGTCCAAATTCATACAAACCAAATCCAAACAAATCCAACTGAAATGCAAGTGGACTAGTTGGGGTCCAATCCAATCCAAATTGAATGAAAGTATGAAACATAAAAAGACTATAAAAAATCTAGAAAATATAAAAAGCTATAGAAATAAATCACATAAAGTCCACCTAGATTTTCTTGGAACCATGGGATAAAATAAAAACCCAGGCTTAAAAAAAAAAAAAAAAACTATGTTTCCAAGAATTAATCTATAAAGTGGAATGAGGTGTGGTTCAATTTGATTTCTTGGAACTATGGGTGTAAATGGACCGGTTTTGGGTTGGACCCGTCCAAATCAAAATTAATTTGGATGGACTAGATGGAACAATAAGACATTAAATTGGACCAATCCAGACTTAATGGTCCAAAGTATTCATTGGATTGGATTGGGCTTGGTTCATTCATAATGGATTTATATTGGATTGGATCTGATTGAACCAATCAATATTCATCCCATTAATAGAATATAAGAATATAGGTGTTAATGGACCGGGTTTGGGTTGGAACCAACCTAAATTAGAACCAATTTGAACACATTAGACAGTCTAGAAGTTAAATTTGATTGGTTCAAAATGGTCAAAAGTATTCATTGAATTAGATTGGACTTGATCCATCTATAACAGACTCATACTTAGGGGTTCAAATGGATCGGATCATGATCCAAATTGATCTGAATTTGATCATATTTTTCAACCCTATTTTTGTCGGATTTAGATAACCCTTTGTCAAATTTTCATATTGGATTCAGACCATCCTTATCCAATCCAATTCGACCTATATATGTATATATTTATAAACATATTTACTTATAAAAGGACATGCATATATTAATATATTTATTAACATATTTATTTATTAATATATTTATATTGCATTTTTTGTAAATTTTTATAAAAAGACATGTATATATTAATATATATGATGAAAATAGTTGAAAAATATTCATATTTTTTGTTTTTCTTGATATAAATTTTTATGCTTTTTTCTTTTATTAATTTATTATTTTTTCATAATTTGAATAGGATCACATCATATTCAGATTCAAATCACCATTTGTGAGATTCAATCAAATCTTTGGATGGGATCAAATCTTGAATATATGCTATCGGATCGGATTTGGATATACCCTGATTCGAATATAATCTAATCTGTTTGCATCCCTACTCATATTGGATCAGATTGGACCAATTTTGGTCCAATTGACACACCTATTTGGAATGACTAGATCAATCCATAAAAAAACGTTCTCTATTAATTATGTAAAACAATAGCAGAACGAAGACACAAACTAGAAGAGAAAAGATGATGTCTTTAAGTCTGGACCAGGCCACTCCATTATGTCTCATTGGACCATCCAATCCGTTTGAATTGGGTATGGATCAGATGGGATCCAATTTGATCACTTATGAGACTCGTGTCAATCCAGTCCATTGACAACCCTATGTACAGAGACATTTATTATAAATGAATAAAAGTATATTATTATTTTGTGTTGATATTGGTATATTTCTATGAAATTACCCTTTAAATTGGTCACTTATGAGACTCGTGTTAGTTTAGAATGTTCTCAGCCATTGGATAGACTTGGGGAGTTTATCCTCCCAAGACTGACATTGATGTGCTGCCAAAGAAGTTGGGATAGCTTGTCACAGCTGCTAGGGTTAGACCCAAAGCACATGTAGTGTGTGCTTAGATGAAACATTGAACACGAACCACTTTCCAATTATGCCCTAGACCTTGCAAATTAATGGAAAAAATTGGAAGGTTACACATAAGTAGGTGATCATAGTGATAGGATCGCCCCCTTTGTTGGACAAAGTGAATGATAGGATTTACACTCTTTGATGGAAACCTGAACTACCAGTAGTGAATTTCAACAATGTTTTGAAATCTGATTTTGCATATATATATTAATGTTTTATGAAAATGTTTACAAAACATTTTAATTCTCAGGATCCATTTGAGCAGAGAGTGTGACACTATACCTTGCAGCCAGGAGAGAGGTCATTCCCTATCGGGTAGTATTGTGATCATTATGGGCCGAGAGGTTAAATGTAAGAGACTATTATAGGGCTGATTATCCGATGGGCTTTATCTTACTTAATTTCAATATCCTTGGGTCTTCATAGGATTGCTGAATTCAATGATCATTTAGGTGTAAATGTTGGGCCCATATTGAATCCATAGTGATATACTCAGGGGTTCACTGCATTTACTAGTAAATTGGGTTAAGCATTTCCATAGATGCTAGACTGAACCCATCTGGACTTATGTGAGGTCACTATGGGGTCCTACACCATACAAATCAGGCTTAAGTTGGCCATGCAACATCTTGGGTCATGAACCTTTGAAAGAAATGGGCCTAAAGCCCATAATTAATAAAATTAAGTAAGTTGTCATGTGCTCTAGGTCAAATCTGGGTTTGGAAATGGGTATAGAGCACCCATCCTCTTAAGAGGATAAGTCTTATCTCTTAATAGAGTCCATATCCAAATTAGATTTAGATAATCTCCAAATTTGATTAGGAGAGTTCTCCATAAGGAGATAAAAGAAGAAGAGGGCAAACTAGACTAGAAGACCACTCTCTCTTGTTCTCTCTTCTTCTCTTTTGTCTTTCAAGAAACCCTATCATGGCCTAGGCTTTCAAGTATTGATAGAGATCAGTTTTCTTCTGATTTTTGCAAGAAAAACTTAGAGAAATTTCAGCCTCGCCTTCCCTAGTTCGATTCAAGTAGTTGGGTTGTAGTTTTGCTGAAAATTGTGTTGTTGAATCAGCTTCACCTATACATTGCACCATTTTCAGTGGAGGTTTGTTTTATGACTGATTTGGGAGTGAACTTCCACCTTGGGATCTACGTTTATGGTATCAGTATCAAGTATATATCTTCCTCTTTCTTTGGTTTCAAATATGGTCCGATTCATTATAAGACTGATCCGGGAAAATGCAGTTTTTCAAAATAGAGGAAATTTGATTCCTAGAAGGATTTGTAAATTTTTTAAAATTTGCCCACCCATCTAGCATGGTTTGGCCATCTATATGATGGATCCTAACCCTTTCAACACTAAATATAATATAAGTTATATTTGTATTACTAGACATTTTATTGATGAACATTGGCTTTTACAAAAAAGAATTTTGAGTTTTACTTTAATGGCTACATACTGGCCCAACTATTAATGCAAGTATTTTAAATACTTTACATACTTATGAAGCTGAAAATCAATTTTTTTTATTAGTTTTGATAATGCTAATAAAGTGTTTCAATAATAAATATTTTAAAATATTAATTAAAACCATGTTTAAATGGTAAATTGTTTCATATTATATATGCATGTTTCATCTTTAATTTATGTGTTCAAGATGCTTTAAATATTATTTCTCATTATATTTCTAAAATTAGAAATTGTCTTATGTATATTAGAAGATCTAGAATAAGAAAACAAGAATTTAAACATTTATATAAAAAACATGCTTTAAAATGTAAACGTTTTGTATTAGATGTTCAACATAGGTGGAATTCCACCTATTCTATGTTAGAAAGTTGTATTTCATACAAAGATATTCTTATTCATTTTTATAATAAGAAAATTCCACATGATTTTATAATTGATGATGATTGGGAAATGGCAATATATAAAAGGATTTTTACAAATTTTTATGATGCAGCTAATGAATTTTTAGGTGTTTATTACATATGTTCCTGTATTTTAGTTAATCATTTATTTATGATTAGTGAATATTTTTTCAAAATATAGAAATAATTTAAATTTTCATAGTATTATTGAAATAATGGAAGTTAAATTTAAAATATATTGGGAAAACATTTCTCCTCTATATTGCTTAGCTACAATATTAGATCCTAGGATTAGGAATGATAGTTTAGATGTTTTACTTGAATCTTATTGTGAAAATATGAGAACTGAAATTGGAACTAAAAAAAGGAAATTAATACTTAATTATTTGAAATGTACAGTTCACATGAGTCTCAATTATTAGGGCATAGGAAAAATTGTATAGATACAGCAACTTCCACTTCTGAAAAATCTAATTCTAGTAGTGGAAGACAAAAATTTTGGTTTTTAATAAAAAAATGTAGAAATTCGTTGTCACTTCGTCATCAAGTTCATTTATTAAACTTAATTCTTATTTACAAGATAATGTTTCTATTTTAACTAATTCCCTCAACTCCAAGGAATTAAGTAATTTTGATATTTTAGCCTATTGGAGTGAACATGGAAAAAAATTATCCAATTTTTGCTACCACGAACGCGATATACTAACCCTTTCAATGTTTATAATTCTATCGGAGTCTTGTTTTACTATAGATACAATGATATTGGATGACAAAAGAAATTGCATGAATGATGAGAGCCTGTAGATGTGCATATGCTTGAAAGATTGGTTAGATGCTAATTATAGACTACAACTTAAAAGAAGGCATGAAACTTCACTTGATGTTTCACCAAAAGAAGAAGATATAGATCAAGGTCAAGGAGATGGAGGTGGAACTTAAAGGAAATAATGAAGTCAATAGTTTTTTTGATACTTAATAATTGTATAATGTTTTTAAAATTATTGTCATTTTTTTTTTAATTTTATTTTAATTATTTGTTATTTTTTCAATACCATTGTATTTTTTTTATTTTCAATTGTATTATATTGTTTTCACTTTATACTCATTAAATTCAAATGATATAAAATTTCTAAAATTTTCTTTTCAATTTGTTGTCTAGTTTGTATTTTGTTAAGTATTTTTGTTAAATTTTTATTTTTCCCAAAGTTTGTATCATTTTTAGAATATACTTAGCAAAAAATGAAAAAAAAAATAATAGAAATGTCAAAAAAAAAAAAAAACAAAGGAAAAGATTGGCTCAGCTTAGCCTGTAGCCCTACTTGACCTAGGCCCATGAAGCGACCCAACCCCGCTTGGGCTCATGCCATGGGTTGTGCCAAGCCTAACCTATTAGTGGTTTCATGCTAGGTAGACACTACCCACTTAGGCCTATGAGTCAGGCCATATTGGGTGTTTGGTGGCCCGCAAAGTCCTGTCCTGCTAGCCTAACACGACCCACTTTACACCTCTATGCTTATTTTAAAAAATAAGCACTTATTCCATATTGGGTGTTTGGTGCTCTTTTACTCTAATAAGCACTTATTCATTTAAAAATACAACTTTAACCCCTGTTTTTAAGAGTACCGCATGTACAATGATTTAATAGATTTTTAAATGGTAAAAAAAACAAACACTTGGTTGATCAGTTGAGGATAAGAAAACGAAAAAAACCGAAAAGAGAGCATACCTTACCTAGTTGGTCAGTTTGAGTTGTAGTTCCACCACTAGTTTTTGGAGAAGACAATAGAGAAGAAACTATTCTAGTTCAAAGAGTGAAATGAAACATAAAAAACAAAAAAAGAAACAAAAAAAAAACCAAAAAAAGCACTTTACTAGTTTAAATCAATCAATTTGTCATTCTACCGCTACTTGGAGAAGACGATGGAAAAGAAAGTGTTGAAGAGCCAAACCCTATGTTTTTTATCGATCGAAGGGCACAAGTAGAATTTTGAAATCTAGTCAGGGTCAATATTGGAAACACAAGTTTGAATAAGTGCCTATTGTACTAGCACTTAAAAAATATCGAATTTTGGGCTTATTCAATAAGCACTTATTTCAAGCTTATTTCCCAAATGTTAATAAGTGCTTATTGGTGTGGTCCCAACTCAAAATAACAACTTTTTCAAATAAGCACTTATTTTTAAGCACTCCCGATTCCCAAACTTGGCCTAGATGCTGAACACTAAGTTCTCAATGATGGTTACCTTATAATTTTGCCCATAAAGATGCATTTGAAGTATAAAAAATGGATTAATTATTTCAATTGGAGAAAATATTCAATTAAAAAATTAAAATTAATTAAATAAAATATACTAAATAATTTAATTTTAATAAAAAAATTAAATTAATTTTTTTTCAAATTAAATTAACTAAAACATTAAATATTTTGAAATTAATTTCATAAAGTAAGAAATTAATTAGTTAAACAATAATTAACTAATTCATGATTACTTAATAATTAAATAATTAAATACTAATTAATAATAAAATTATTAACTAATTAATCAGAATTTTATTATAAAATATTAATTAACTAATAATAGAGAATTAAAAATTGAACTATTAATTAATGCATAACTTTAATAACTATTAAATATATAATTATTTAATTAGAAATGCTAAATATATAATAGAAATAAATTAATATGTTTTGAATATAAAATTAATAAATGTGTATTTAATATTTAAATATTAATTCATAATAAAATACTAATTAATTATCCAAAATTTAACAATAAATAATAAAAGTGATTAAATAAAAATATGAAAAATATAAATAAGTTTCATAAATATGAACTAAATGGTTATTTAATTAACAATGTTAATTATTTAATATGTATAAAATATTAATGATAGAATAAATCTTTAATAACATATCTTATGATAATTATCTAATCAAGTAATAAATAAAAAATAATAATTTAATTAATAATTAATAGAAAATACTATTTAACTAAAAATTGTAGTTAATTTGAGTAATGAAATGTTAATTATTATTAAAATAATAGTGAATAATAAGTTAATTATTTAATCAAAAATAGAACAGTAAAACACTAAATAAATATAAATTAATTACTAATTCACTAAAACACAAGTGAATAATCAATACTTAATTAATATTCCTCATTAACCAATAATAAACTATTGAATATAACATTAGTTAAATAAAAATTAGGGTCATTAGTTGAGGGCAAAACTGTTACACAAAAAATCCAGTAAAAGTCGTAAAGGATGTAGTAAGAGGGCATATATGAACGAAAAAAATTAATTATGAGCAAAGGCAAAATCTAGGATGCGGAAAAGATATGATATGGGAAGAGTTTTGACCAATCAAAACCCACTCATGAATTTTGATAAATAACACCTAATTGGCTACCATGTTTATGATTCCATTTGACTGATCAGAAGTTTTTCAGATATCATATCTTTTCCATATCATAGTCAAACCCCTGAGCAAAAGTAAAATGTTAAGAGATAAGAGGTACATTAAGAGTTATCGAATGGACCCCAATGGCCACATCAGTAACCTTCCGATTGATGAAATGTTGTAGCAACTCACTGAAAATTTTGAAAAATCCAAAAATAAATATTAAAAGAAATTATAGAAAATTCACAAAAATTACTATAACACAAGCAGCCTTATAAACTTGACACAGACATGTCTTTATTGAGCAAATTATATGCACATTAGGCTCAGTTTGGAAGGAGTATAAATACAAATATATAAAATGCAAAACCTTGTATTTTATACTATTTTATATATATTTACACTGTATATATTTGAATTTGTACTCCTTCCAAACTGAACCTTAGCAAAGGATATGACAATATTCTGTCCAAATCCATCAAATTTGATTACATCTTTTCATGCCAAACAAAACCTTATTCCTTTCAAACATGTACAAAGCAATTTAAACCTCTTAAAATCCCATTCTCTTTAATAGACCATATCAAGGAAAATTCCAACATAAATTAAAACGTTCTTATAGTTTGTAGGTTTTAAGTGAGTTTGTTAATGGGCCCTGGATTAATTTTTCCTATTTATTTACCTATTTTGGGTTAGGAGTTGATTCATCATTCCAATGTGGGCTCATGAATCTTTCAAACATCAAATTGTATTTTCTCCACCGATGTGAACTTGTTTTACACCACGGTCCAAATTCCTAACCTAGAATCCTAGATGGAGTACAGTTTCAGGCAGACAGAAGGAAGGAGGTACATGAGGAGTGATCTATAAATCCTCACATATAACCAATTCCACAAAGGCCTCTATATTTTCTCTAATTTCTATTTCGTTGTTGTAACCCTAGTTAGCAAGTGTGTCTGCTTCCTGGTTATTAGCCAGGAAAGTGGATGGAGAGGCTACATCTGGTTGGTCCGAGACTTGGCTTGTTATGAATTGAACATTATAATATGTAGCATCTAGTGGTCATGGGCTGAGCCCATTTCCGAAAACCAATTCATACTAGCCTATTGAATCTGAGCTGATCTGGGTTTTCTCCCTCTCTTACACACACTAAAACAATCAAACAAATAAAGACCGATAGATTGATTCACTTCCTTTTCTTCAATGTCTTTTGGGCTTGTTATAAACTGGACATCATGATATTTATCAAGAGTCCATGGGAATCAAAATCCTTTTCTTGAACGTCTTTTGGGCTTTTTAGATTAAGGGTCCATTTGGTTAATAGTCGGAATCAGAATTAGAATCAAAATCCTTGAGAATTGAAATTGGAATGATTTATTTCCATAGTCTGTTTGCTCAGACAGAAATCGAAATGGGATTTAGAATCAGCTGTAATGGGATTTCACTAACAAGAGAGGGGGAGAGAATGGCCATTCCCACAAATGGGTGATTGCCATTTTACCAGGAATGAGCATGTAATTCCAATTCTACCCAACAAAACAATTGAAATTAGAAATGACCCATTTCGGTTCCAATTTTAGACCCTTATTCCCTCAAACCAAACAGGTCCAGGAGATTTTTAATAGCTATTGGGTTGGGTTTACCCAGTAATTGTGCTGAAGCAATGTAAAGCCCAAGCAAAATAATCTCTTATGAACCATGTTGTTACTGTGCTTTTATTGTTCTTTAGGGTGGGATGAAGGGGGTTCCATTGAAACATGGGCTTGAGTCCTCTTCTGATAGGCCTCTAAAAGCCAACATTTTGAATCCAGTAACAGGTTGTTTTCCACTTGATCCAATTTACTTTTTGGGAAAAAAGAAATTCGTCAAAAAGAGTGTAAGGAGGATAATTAGTTGGCTATTCAAACAAGGGAAGATATCAATCGCTAGATTGCATGCATCAAGTATACCTTCGAGGGGCTTTTCCTCCTTAAACGGGGTTCTTAACAAGCACTTCCCGAGTAAGAGCTTTTTCTGGGTGTTTGGTGACTGGTGAGGCATTTTTTCAAACATCTTGTTCTTTACCGAACCCGCTCCTTGGAAATGAAGAAAACATTTTGGATAAAATATAAAAACCTCCCCTGAGGTTTCTGACGATCATAAAAACGTTGGCCAAAAGCATTAATTTTTATCTATCAGATCAAATGGAAATTTATTAAAAACTTTTAAAAGAATTTTTCACTTTTAATTAAAAAAAATTACTTAAATTAGATTAAAAAGAATAAAATAATTTTACTCTATAAAAACGTTAAATCTAGTAAAGTTTAAAAGGGCATATCTGACATTTTGAATTATGTTGAAAGATGCCCCAATAAGTTATAAAGATAATTTCGTCACTTAAAAGTAAAGGAGGTAACTGCAGGTTTTTGTAAAACTACAAGACGTTTTTGTTAAAATGAAACATCAGAGGAGGTTATTATTATTGTCAGAAACTTCAGGGCAGATTTTCGTATTTTATCCAAACATTTTTTTTTTTTTCTTCTAGGAAATGGGCTTTTACTGCTTTTTTCACCAAATGTGTTTTTGGGTGCTTCTAGCTTTCCGAGTACAATAAGCTGCTTTTTAAAAGCCACCCCAAACACAGCATGAATGTGTTTAATAGAATTCCAGTACTACATGTGGAGATGGTTTAAAACACTCAAATTCCCATGCAAACACCCACTTGATTCAACGTGTTGGAATGGTCAAATACACGCATGAATGGCTACATTTGGATTCAACAAAGTTTAACAGAGGATTAGATATAGAAAAGATGGAACATAAAGCAGCAATATTCATCACCTACATTAACCATCTAATAACTTTAATCAACAGTTTAATATATATATATTTATATACACTATAATGTTATATCAATATGGTTAATGATAGAAGTCCTACTTCAAGCCATGAGGATAGAAAGAGGGTCATCATCACAACATTCATCTCCAGTCAAATTGGGATGAAGTTAGGATGCTTATAACAGAGAAGTAACAAAAAGCCAAGGTAAAAGACAAAAATAAATAAAAATAAAGGTCCAGAACAGCAGAATTATGAAAAGCTAAAGCTAGCAAGACCACAAGGATTCTCCGAAACTGGTCTGGTCTACCACCATATCTAGGGCAAAGAAGGACTTAGAATGAGGGATTACAAGCTTGTTGGGTGATGGTGAGGTGCAATCACTGGAGCCAACTGTGAGATTGGATGTGGATGCCGCCTGGCGCATCCTCATGTGGATTACCTCCGCCTGTGCCAGGGCCAGTTGGGTTTGTAGGACATCGACCTGTTGCTGTAGAGATGATATGGCCCCAACACACCCATAAACTGGGTCCCTAACCCTTGCATTTGCTTCATAAACCATGCTACTCACAGCATCTCCACGCTGGTGCACTGGTAACTCCTGCATGTTTCAGAAAAACGATAGAGATAGGCTCTTCTTACCCATAGGTTTTTCAAAGTCATCAGAAATTCAAAATTTTCTTTACCCCACTATATCTAGGGTAGTGCTGAACATTTTTGAACATTTTCAGTCCAGCCCAGCCCACATATATATGTATATATGCTATTTTATTTATAAACGGGACCAAGGACTAGATTATAACCCTTATAAACTCTTATAATAGGTGCAAAACCCGGTTCAGGCCCAGCCCATGATCACTCTTGGCATTAGTTTTCGCTAATGGACAGGGGATACGACCAAAACAGGATCACCATGCATTTATTCCATAAAGGCCAAAACATGTTCCTGTAATGATCTTCTGACCTTCACACTCAAACAACCACAGATTATGAACCAGCCCCACCAAGCCACCACTGTTCTTTGTAGTTTAAAAGTTAAAACAGTTGTAATCTTGTTCACATGTTAATTTGTTTATACTACAAGGGTAATCCAAATTAACGATCCATTTGGTTTCTAGTTGGAATTGGAATTAAAATTCTTTGGAATTGAAATCAGAATGGTCCATTCTCATATTCTGTTTGATTCAGACATGAATGGAAATGAGAATTAAAATCAGTATGAATGGGATTTTATTCCCAAGAGAAGGGTAAGAAATGGCCATTCCCTCAAATGGAGGAATGCCATTCCAGTAAGAATAAGAATAAGATTCTGATTCCGCCCAACCAAACAGTTGGAATCAGAATAGCCAATTTCAATTCCAATTCCAATTTTAGACCCCTATTCCAATAAACCAAACGGACCCTAAGTTACAAATGCAAAGAGCTTTGCTAAATGAGAGAATAACTTCATTCAATTTGAGGATTTGCATGAGCAAAATTTGTTGAGCAGTTTCAACTATTTCACCACTAGTCTCAAAATAAAGATGCTAGGCTGAATGAAGTACTTGACAGCTAGCTGAATGATATGTCGTGGAATAGAAGGGAGACTTGTTGTAGGATTTGAGCCCTAAGCTAAGAGTCTAGGGATAGACTCTTTAGGGATGACTTGGAAAGTGACATCACGATTGCATCATTAACGTTATGTGAGGTCGGAAGCAGACTCAAATGGCTAATATTTGTGTGAACTACTTGCCACCCACCCTTCTTTTGACCCATCATAGGGTACTAATCCCTACCCACAGGTCCTGTTTCTTAAAAAGAAAAAAGTGCAAATTGATCCATCAACTCTTTTTATTGGAATTAATATAGAAAATATGCTATCTTGTGAAGCAAAGGTCATGACGACAAACCCTTTAACTATTACAAAAAAATGTCGTGATCTTGGTAGATCCTGTTTTTCATAAAGGGCCATATCTTAGTTGTTGGCCAGGAAAAAAAAAAACATTTTTATTATTTTAAATAAATTGGGTTTTATTTGTTTTTTATTTTTTGTTTTTGCAACTAGGAAACCATTTATTAAAGAAATGGGGTGGTTAAAATCAGCACCCACGAAATAGAAAGTAGAAAAATAGAAATTAAGCAATTATTTTTCCCCAATCAATAAATGCATCCTTTAGTTTCTGAAAGTTATTAAAAAGTTATTAAATTAAAAAAAAATGCTTTTCTAAGAAATTCGAAGACTCCTGCAACTATATAATTCTCAAGAGGAATCAATTTCTTAAATTTTGTTATTGTGAGAAATATTTAAAATGCTCTGAAATGACTAAATGCACAAGTAGCATTAATCAATGTCAAGGGAGTTATCAGTAATTTTCTTGGTTTAATCATTAGATCCACTACCAGCCAATTCAACTTAATTAGAGTGATAGGTTGATATTAAAGGAAGCTGTGTTTGGTTGCAGTGAAATTTTATTTGCACTAGTATAAATGCATGGGAGTGCAAATGAAAAGAATGTAAATTCTGTTTTAATTTTATATTGGGTTTTACTTTATCCCGCATCATATTTTACTATATTTTATTTGTGCTGTAATTAAATAAAATAAAGTAAATTTTAAAATAAAACTAAATCATAATTAGGCACCAAAATCATTTGTACTACCATGATTTTGTATCAATGCAAATAAATTTAGATTGCAAACAAACACAGCCTAAGGTTCAGTTTGGAAAGAGTAACAGAAAATTGCCAAACTTCCCTTGTTTAAGTACTTGAATCGATAAGATAAACAGAGTAGAATAAGTTTCCAGCATAATCCCAAATCCGTCGGAGTTAGGAATTGGGAACTGGGAATTGGGAATTCGAAAGGCATTCGATGAGGGATGAATATTTGCTTAGCAACTCCTGGAATTTTAGACAATTTTGCAGAGGACGAGCGAATTGGGTCTAGTCCTCTGTATTTATTCTGACTTCAGGCCTTTACCGGAATGCCCTTGCAGAGAAGATCAGAAATACTCCATGCTTGGAGAGAGAGAGAGAGAGAGAAATGAACCTGTAACATCTTGTTGACATTGCTGGCACCAAAAACCTTGTGAACGTTAGCGAACTTCTGTGGCTCGTCGGCCGGAAAATAAGGTGCAAAGACACAATCCGTCGCGCACCGCCTACGTAGAAGCTTGCATGCTGCACATGGAGATGTGGCCCCTTGTTTCCTGCCACTCTCCTTCATTATTGTAAGTATGGGTACTCTCTAGTACTACAGAGACAGTCTGCCCTTTCAGGGGAGGGCAGCTTTGTCGTTAGCTTACAAAGAGACCAGTACTACTGCTAGCAACAGTAGCAGCAGCAAGTGAAAGAAGAAGAAGAAGAAGAAGAAGAAGAAGAAGAAGAAGAAGAAAGAAAGAATAAAGTCACAGAATAACAAAAGCAGAGGAACGGTTGGACAGAGAAAAGTTGAGGATGGGGAAGGGAGTGGTGGTGGGTGTTATATAAAGCTATTGGGAGTGTGTGATATCTCTCGGTGGGACCCTAAAGGAAAGGGCTTGATTAGATTTCCCTCGACAAAACCATTGCATACTGTCCCTACCATTTTATTTTGTTTTTATTTGTTTCGTTTTTATCTAACTTTTCTCAATTATAATATATCACTTACCTCTTTTTATATTATTTAGCTTTTAATGCATAAGAGGATTGGTAAAACTTCCCTGAACTTTGTTTATCCCTATAACTTCTGGATTTCAGCATTTTTAATTTGCCCTCTGACCTGTTAACATGTTGAAGATGAAAGTAAAATTGATAAATTGTCCATTTTAAAGTACAAATTTGTTCTCAAGGTGTTGATTTACCAACCATTCTCAAAGTGGTTTCAGGATGAACTTTACTAAAGGAAAGTTGAGAGAAACAAGTTTCAGAGCTGGAATTTTAGAAAAATTAATTTGAAAAGGATAAAATGGTCTCATAAAATAACATATGGTGATCTGGGGTTTTAGAAATGTTTAACAGAATACTTTATGAAGTTAACTTACAAATTGCTAGTGGTGGGGGCAAAGTGGTAGAATCCAAAAGTTCAGAGGGGTCTTTATTCGGGTGGCTAAGTGTCACTACCACCTAAGTATAGGGTGGATGACTGTAATTTACCCAAATTGAAACTGCATTCTACTGGCTTGCTACTTCTTTGTCACCTCAGTAAAAATCTTTGTGGCAATTCTTGGCTACTACTTTAGAAAAAAAAAAAAGGAGCATTAGGCTTCTTGGCTTGGCTTGGCTTGACCTCTCACTATGTAATAAAAGTTCACACATCCATTGATGGTTTCTCTCTATAGAGTTTACACTATTAACTCAATTGAGTGTGTATTGATCCTTGTGCTTTTGACTCCAGGAACCATCCAAGACAGGGTTGAGTATGGTTCTTAGATCCTCTTTAGTTGAATAAAGTTGAACAAGGGAAACATTTGATTAGTTTATTTCGCAATATAGGAATCACCCATTTGCCCACTTGTAACACTTGCAGGCAGAGCTCTGGACCATGATTGGGCCATTTCATCAATATGAATAAAGCAGTTTGATGGAGATATATATCCTATTAATCAGTCAACAAATAGAGATTTATTTTATGCTTATATATCAAATCAATAATGGTCAAACTATCGATGATACAAATAGTCTAACTGGACAGATTTTCCAGCTATATTATTTGATATCTTAGACCCATTATATAGATGACATGTTATTAGCAGATGGCAACCCATTCCCTAACAGAAGAATTTGATATCTCACATGCTGAGATAGTGTACCTATAGGATTTCATGTCTGTAAATCAGTCTTGCTCTTGAGCAAATTTTCATGACCACTCTCACTTAAAAAGTCATCCTTTTAAGTTTATCATTTTTGTTTGAAAATAATAGAGGTTAAAAATTCAATAAAACGAAAGGATTTTAAACTAGTAAATAGCAATGTTTTCGAACTTTCATTGAACTGGACGGTCCGACCATTTGGACCGGGAACCATTCAAATAACTAGTTTCGTTTTATCTCAAACCAAGTTTTAAAGACCACCTTTGTATATTATCTAAAACTCCCCTTCATTTTCCCTATTTTTCTTAAACTTACCCCGACTTTTCAAAAGTCCGCATTGAACCCCCGGTTATAGAACTTATGTTATCTAAAACTTACCTTCCGTCAGGTCATTGTCAATGACCATTAATAAATATTAATTTTTCACTTAGGGCATTAATTATTTTTAATGACCAAACTAACCTTGATTCAATGTTAAATTATCATTAAAAAATAAAATGGAAAAGAAAAAACATTTCTTCTTTTGTCCTCCAACCCAAAGGTCCCAAATCCATTTGGATGAAGAGATAGAACTCCAAATCTCAGATAATATAATATTTTTATCATCACACAAACTCAAATTTGCAAAAACTCATTTATTTAATGAGGGGTTTTTGGGAGTTCCGTTTCAGTCAGGGCAAAGCCCATTCAAGCAGCCTTTATTGTCTTGCATTGAGAATATCTTCGTACTTGTATACATTATTTTATAAGGAGATATTCCCAATGCAAGATGTAAAAGTCTGTTAGATTGGTGTGGGTACAGATTTTCTCTGATAGAAGCCAATCTCCGTTTTTGGAGGTTTTGAAAAGGTCAGGGTAAAGAGAAATAGGGGAAAGTGAAGGGACCCTTATGAATATCATATATTTATTAAGACTTGAGTCCGAGTGAGCATGCTTTTACTAAATCATGAGCACCAAACTGTACCTTTGTCACTCGGTTGGTTGAAGTTTCAGATATCAAAAGGTAAAGTTCAGTGATTTGAGAAAACTCCATTTTTTATAAAGAGGGAGCACCCTTAAATCATTATTATCATTATTGAAAGAGTGCATGTTGTAAAAGTCGAAAACACCCCTATGCCCTGACTTTTTGTCCTCTTAAATCAGGGCTTTTAGTCTTTTCAATAGGAATGTGCTTGCTTTATCAAAAGTAGAATGTGCCCTAATCACTTTCCAAAAATTCCTAGACAAAACCACTGTAGGGTACTCATGGTTTACTCAATGAGAGTGTGTTCATTGGATCACTTCTTTATTAAAAGAGAAAGGCACCGTTGATAAGGACATTCAACCTATTAACCAGACAAGATCTGTTGAAAATATCTAACTTACGTGAAGATGCTGAAGTGGTGCAATTAATTCTCAGATCTTGGCATACTTAAGTTAATCTTTAGGAAAGGTATAGAGCATATCTTACCCATTTTAATAGGATATTAATTTGCTAGTCATAATCACATTTGATATGAATCTAGCCGCATCTTACATTTTTTTCTTTCCTTCTTTTATGTTTTATGCAATAAGGATCTAAAGGGAATTGACTACTACAGTCATGGTTTTCGAACCGTCATTAAACCAGACAGTCGGACAATTTGGCCTAGAAATTGTTCAGGCAACAGTTAACGGTCAATTGATTCGGGCAGTCGAATTATCAACCCATTTAATGGTTTTTGGCTGCTTTTTATTTCTAATTATTTTTTTTTTTATTTTTTGTCAGAAATGGGCCATCCTTTTGAACTGGATGGTTGAACCATCAACCCAAAAACTGGTGACAAGAACGGTTATATTTCCAGGTCATTTAGAATTTTCAATTCCATGAATCTCAAAGTTTCATAGTTTGGAGATGTAAACAAAGAAAACAAGAAACAAGAACTAGAAGAGAACAGAGGAGAGACAAGATTTACATGGTTCAGTCATGAATCTTGACATTCATGGTAGTGAAAAGCTGTTTTCGTGATTAATCTATTATTCTCAAGTTTACAACTTAAATGTAAAAAAACCCTAATGCTATGTTTGGTTTGAAGAAAAAAGTAGGGAAATGTACGGAATTCTTTACAAACTTTATATAGGTTTCTCTATCTTTTCCTTCTTCTCCCTATTTTTTACTTCAAACCAAACATAACCTAAAAGAGAGAAAAGAGAATTGATCTCAAAAACACACTTCGGTCATAATTATGTGTTAGACAGTGTATGCCCTTAGCTCCAATCAGAATGATGTACCTTATGACATTTAATGTAAATGAGCAAAGTACATATTTGATTCATGTTATTGTGGTGTGTTTCTGTGTAATACCCTTAAACTGGACACATATGAGATTCGTGTTAGTTTAGAATCTTCATAGCTATTGGATAGATCTGGAGAGATTTATCCTGCCAAAGCTGACACTGATGTGCTACCAAGTTGGTTGGGGTGCCTTGTTTCAGCTGCCAGGGTGAGACCTGAGGTACATGCAGTGTGGGTTTTCTTGAAACCCTGAACCGGACCAGAATTCCAGTATTGCCCTGGACCTTGGAGATTGATGGGCAAAAGCGGAATGTTACACCTGGCCCCTAGACTCGATTATGATACTACACTAGGTGTTGAATTGGGTTGTCTTTGATATGCCAAACAGTGAGATCCTTAAAGGGGGTCAAAACCTAGGTATGTTGGGACAGTCTAAGAATTCATTTGAGTGGGTGATCATAGTGACAGGATCAACCCCTTTGTCGAACAAAGTGAATGATCGAGGATGCACTCTCTCTGATGGAAACCAAAGTTGCTGAAAGCCGATTTCAATCGTTGAAATTTGTTTTTGCAAAATATATTTATATAAAGATCTTACAAATATATTATGGTTTCAAAATGTTTGCAAAAGGTTTTAATTCTCGGAATCCATGTGAGTAGAGAGTGCAACATTGTTCCTTGCAGTCGAGGGAGAGGTCCTCTTTTGTCGAGCAGTGTTTGATCATTATGGACTGAGAGGTTAAGTGTAAGACCATTGAGGGTAATACCTGATGGGCTAATCTTGCATCTGCCCACAGTCCTTGGATTTTTATAAGGTGGTTTGACCCAAGGACCATTTAGTGTAAATGTTGGGCCCATTAAGAGCCTATGGTGATGGACTCAGGGATTCACTATTTCCTACAGTGAATTCATCCAGGCCTTGTAACAGAGGCTGGGCTGAACCCATGTGGCTGATGTGTAGATCAATGTTTGGGTCCCACGTCATACAAGGATACCCAACTGGGCAGCAATTTGGAGGATAAGTGAGCACATGGACTTAATAGCCCTAAAGCCCAATTCGAACTTGTTTAATATGATTAATTAAAGAGGGGCGGTTCTGGGATTTAGATCAATAGATAAGATAAGGGATTGTCCCTATCCACTCAGAGAGTCCAGATCCAAATAGAGATTTGGATCAGGAAACTCCTAATTAGATTAGGAGGGCTGATCTTTATCTATAGATAAGATAAGGGGTTATCCTTATCTTTTAAAGAGAGTCCATATCCAAATACAAGATTTGGATTACGAAACTCCTAATGGGATTAGGAGAACCTCTCTTTAAGGCTACAAATAGAGGAGAAGGGCAAACCCCAATTCACCCCAATCAGATTACTGATACAAGAGAGAAGACAACTGTAGTTGGACTGACGCCATCTTCTGCTCTTGCCTTCTCCTGTTGCTGCCGCCATAGCCAATTCGATCTCCACTTGTAGGAGTGATCAAGAAAGGTTCTTGATATTAGTTTTTGGAGAAAAACTGATCTGAAGTTTTGCTCACTTGCCCTCCATCAAATTCTTGGTGAAGAATCAGGTTCTTGCAGAAGAACCACCCTATTGATTCTGCTCCACCCTACGTTGTATCATCTTCAGTGAGAGCAGTCTTTGGTGATCTCCTTGGGCGTGAACACCTTCATTGGGAGTTACTACTACTCTGTATCAGGTATATCCCTCTTCTAACCTTTTGGTTTCAGATCTGGTCTGGTTTAGGGTTCAAGATTGATCATTGAAAATGTAGTTTTCTAAAATAGGGAATGTGATTCCAACATGGGAGAGAGAAATTTTAGAAATTTTGCCCAACCTACCTATAGGGTTTGGCTATCCATATGATGGATCTCTCATCCCTTCATTATGAGTATAACCCAACTCGAGTATATGACAACATTCTCCCTCATGTTGGAGCATGAATATCATGAATGCCTTTATCTATACTTCACACGACCCAAGGCCTTAGTAGAAATATCAACTAATTGATTCTTTGAAAATACATTGTAGTACGAATGAGTCTTGCCCAACATTTTTCACGAACAACATGGCAATCAATTTCAATATGCTTGGCTCTCTTATGGAAGACAAGATTAATAACAATGTGAAGAGCTACTTGTTTGAGAATAAAAGATATATAAGTCTTGCAAAAGATGCATCAACTAAATCAATGCACAGGTGGCAATAACTATGGATTTGTATTCCACTTCAGCAAGTAAATGAGAAACTGTAGTATGCTTCTTACTTTTCCAAGAGACAAGATTATGACCAATAAAAGTATAATACCTCATGAGAGATCTTATAGAGTTTGGGTAAGTGGTCTATTCTAAACCGCAATAAGCATTGACATGCATAAGTTTACTATTAGCAGCCATAAGAATTTCTTTACCTGGACTGGACTTTAGGGATGGCAGTTTTCCCCATCCCCGACGGGAACCCGACTTCCCCAACCCGATGGGGTCGGGGATGGGGATTGTTTTGGTGGGGACAAGGACGAGGATTAATAGGAATTCCTAATCGAGGTCGGGGTTGGGGATGGGGATTGAGGTCCTTGCCCTACCCCGATCCTGATTATATATATATATATATATATATATATATATTTAAGTGTTATTTATATTAAATGCATATTATTTATATATATATATCAAAACATATTTAAAACATTAATTATAATTTAATTTTTTTATCTATTTTAAGTAAATTTATTTTCAAAAAAAATACTATTATCTAAAACAATTTCGGGGATTCGGGTCTCCATGGGGAACCATCCTCGTCGGGGATCGGGGATGGAGGACAAATTTTATCCTTGACGAGGATCGGGGATGGAGGACAAATTTTATCCCCGACGGGGATCAAGGATGGGGATGGGGGTTAATTTCAAAATCGGGGGTGGAGACGAGAAAAATGACCCCCACCCTGTTGCCATTCCTACTGGACTTCAAATACCTTTGAACCCAAAAAGCAACATTAAACTAATTGAAAATTTGAGCATCATAAACAATGTTGGGGTATATATTAGATATCCAATCAAGCTACCAAATTCAAAAGGATTGAAAAGAAGTTCCCCATTCTTGATATACAACTTCATGTTCTATTCTATCAATGTCTCAATTGGTTTAGAACCAATTAATCATGCAACATTAATAATTTCCAAAGCATACTTTCTTTGAGACAAGAATGTTCCTTTGTGTGGTCTAGCAATTTCAATGCCCAACAAATATTTCGCTTTTCCTCTTTAATGTGAAACCTGTTGTAGAGGAATTGTTCTAAGGAATCAATGGCATTTATGTCATTTTCAATAATGAGCACATCATCCACATAAACAAGAATAATTGTGATACTTGAACTAGAAGATAAGAAAAATTAACAAGGAGTAATTAACATAGGATTGCTTGAAACTACCATATTTTAAGGAAAAAGAGAATTTGTCAAACTAATTTCAAGAGGCTTGTTTGTTGATTCAATAAATAGACTTGTGAAGATGACATGCAAGATTTTCCTAATTTTGTGAAAAACCAAATAGCAAGTTCATGCATACCTTCTTATCAAGATCAAATGAAGAAAAGCATTGTTAACATCCATGTAAAATAAAAACACCTTGAATATTAGCAAAAGAATGTAATCAATGAAAAGCTATTACTTTGGCAATAGGAGAGAAAGTTTTATTATAATCAGTACCCTCAACCTAATTACAATCCTTAGTAACAAGACGAGCCTCATAACACTTAATTGAACCATCAATATTGTACTTAATCTTATTGACCTTGTGAAAGTAAATAGGGTTTTGCCAAGAGGGAGGGACACAATAGTTCAAGTATTATTAAGTTTAAGAGCCTTAGTTTTAGTTTCCATTGCCTTATGTCATATTGTGAAAACAAGGTGCTAGGGAGAAAGAGTAGTATAAAAGAAATAGGATAGTGAAGAGCAGTAGAGGTAAGGTTTCGGTGATTGTCTTAAAGGTGAGTAGGAGGGTGACGAATCAATTTTTTGGCTAAGTACCACATCATTTCGTCTGCTTCCAAGTGGCCGATGACTCAGAGGCTGAAGTGGAGAACTTTTGCTAGATGAGGACCTGGATGTCGAGCTGACTGAGCTGAGTTGGGCAGGATAGGTGCCAAACTGGTCCAAGCTAGGCAAGTTAGGTGTCAAACTGACTAGGCCAAGCTGCATATTAGGTGACGAGCTGACTAGAGGGTCGAGCTGCCTATTAGGTGACGAGCTGACCAGAGTACCGCGCTGCCTATTAAGTGTCAAGCTTACCAGAGTGCCGAGCTGCCTATTAAGTGTCGAGCTGACCAAAGGGCCGAGCTGCCTATTAGGTGTCGAGTTGACTAGAGTGTCGACCTGCTTGGTGGCAAGCTGGATTGATTGTTGAGCTTTGTTGCTCTTTAGAGACCTACGGGGAACCAATGTTAGAGGACCTGGGGTGGCTACCCGGCGAGGTCACTCTGATGCTTAAGTTAGTACTCTCATAGTAGACTACGAGCTAAAAATCACAAAGTATGAGAGCTAGAATATGCTTACTTGCCTCTCCAATCGCAAATTGAAAGTAACTCAGCGAAGGGAGTAGATTGCTCCTTTTGGCCTAAAATGATTAATTCAATGAGCTCGAAAGCGTCGATTCAATTCCTT
Source organism: Nelumbo nucifera (assembly GCF_055504915.1). NCBI lineage: Eukaryota > Viridiplantae > Streptophyta > Magnoliopsida > Proteales > Nelumbonaceae > Nelumbo > Nelumbo nucifera. Next base: position 47,173,344 of record NC_142655.1, read on the forward strand.
AGGCTCTGGAAGCAACTCACAGTCCACTCTCCTTATCCTTGATTTTGCCCATGTCGAAGAGGCGATTGGGTCTTATGTGGTGCCGAAGTCTTTACCAGTTCGGCACTTTAGCCCTTAAGCTCTAGGAGCGACTCGTAGTCCACTCTCCTTGATCTTTGATTTTGCCCATGCCGAAGAGGCGACTGGGTTTTATCAGTTCAGTAGTTCGCTCCTGGTGGGACACCATCAACTTGGCTTAGGCAAGTTGTTGCCTAAGTAGTTCCGGGTGTCACCTAGTTGTTCCGATGTGCCATGTGTCACAATATCATTGGAGGGCCAAATCCTCCCTCATTAGAGGGTGAGAGATAAGATTGCTCTAGCAAAGGGGAATGGAAATAACATTAGTTGGATTTGGTGATCAAGTTTATTTGGAAAGCTGGCTTATTCTCAAAAATCCAAATCTTTATGTGGAGGTTCATGTACAAACCTATTTCTATGAATGAATGGATTAAGTCCAAAGGTTTCTATATATCTTGCTTCTAGGTATAGATGTTGCCATCAAATTTGTTATAAATCTCTAGATCACCATTTAGTAATGGTGCATTGGCTATGAAGTGTTGGAACTACTTCAGTGGGATGCTTGAAATTCCAATTTTTCAAACACAACACATTAGAGATTGTGTTAAGGATTAGGGGAGACTTGTTCTCATGACAACTATCATAATCAGGTCTTGTCTATCATTCCCTCTCTAACATGGCTTTCGAACTGTCATTGACCCGGATGGTTGGACCATTCGGCCTGGAAACCATCCAAGCAGTCGTTCCATTTTACCCCAAACTAAGTCTCTGGCCCAAAACCATTGAATTAGTTAACGAACTGTTGACCTAGGCAATTAAACCGCCGACCTGTTCAATGGTTTTTGATCATTTTTAAATTTTAATTATTTTTTATTTTTAATTTATTTTATCGGAACAGGCCATCTGTTTGAACCGAACGATTGAACCATGAACCCAAAAACCAATGGCCAAAACAGTTCCAGTCCCTAATCATTTTTTAAAACATTGCTTTCTAATTCTTTGGAAAATATGCAGGGGGAGGTGGAGTAATAAAAAATGGCAATGGAATTTTTCTAACACATACGATGAACATAATTCCTTGCAAGGTGAATTTCTAGATATTTTAGATGGAATTCAAAGATGTGTCAGATTAAGTTACATGAACATTGAGATTGAGAGTGACAATAGAACTCTGATTAACATCATGACAGGTAAAAGCCCCACCCCTTGGTCATTTTATTACATTTACAATAAGATCAAGACTTTGATTAATGGGTGCAACATTCAATTTTCTCATGATAGGTAAAAGCCCCACCCTTTCATTTTACTACGTTTGTCAATAAGATCAAGACTTTGATTAATGGGCGTGCAACATTCAGTTTTCTCATTCCTATAGAGAGGAAAACAATTTTTTTTTTTATGAAGGTATTTCTCATGGTGCTATAAGAATTTATAATTCCATCACCGAGCTGACTTTCAAAAAAAAGAGTCATAATTTATGAAGATTAATGTGGTTTCCCTTCAGCTAGATTAATTGGCTATGCCTTCCCCTATTTCTATTTATTCGCCCTTGGATAATGGTTAATAAAATTGCAAGGTGGCCATCCCTCCACTTAGAGTTAGGGGTGAGCAAAAACAATTGAAATACCAAACTGACTGAAACTGAATTGAAAAATTGGTTAATCGAATCGATTGGTTCAGTGTTTTTACAAAACCAAAGGTACCGGTTTAGTTTTGGTTAACCAATATAGAAAATCGGCGTTAATTGAATTAATCAGTATACATGTACTTCTATATATTTAATATTTTTATATATATTATAAATTAATAAATATGCATTGCATATATAAATATATATATTTATAATTTTTTATTATATATTTATATATGTTTTTATAATATATACTATAAAAACTAAAAAAACCAAAAAACTAATGAACCGAACTAATGGTTAATTGAACCGGTCAACCGGTTAACCGATTGGCTTCGATTTGGTTCTAGTTACCGGTTTTCCAAAAACTGGTAGTACTGGTTTGGTTCCAAAAGATGCCCCATGGTTTGGTTAACTGAACTGTGAGCACCCCTACCTAGAGTAAAGTTTGAAGTTAAAAAAATGATGTGGATAAGAGTAAAGAAGGGGAGGGAAGAGTAAAGAAGGAAAACCTATTTTCATTGTTGAAACCACTCCTTCCATTATGCCATCCCTAGCTTATTTTAAGTCTTATTCTATTACTAATGATGTTGTCCATTCTCTCACTTCTTCCTTTCCTTCATCTTCTTCTCTATCATTGGAAGACTCAAAATGATTTAATTTTCGGAGAAGTACAGACAGGCCTAATGCAGAATTCTGAATTCCGCTGCAAATATATAAACATTCAAAACATCAAAAACCCACACCCTATGCACCCATATCCACCCGTGAATTGGCATCAATTCTAAGCTAGCACCTACCCCAACTGTACTTTGGGCCTATGAATTCTGACCCTGGGCTGAATGGTCATTCTCCCTTTAATTTTCAACTAAAAAAAGTGGAGTCCTAAAATGATCATTAGCAGAGTGAGTTCGCTTTTTCATAGCCAATGTTTATATGATCTCTATTATGAATTGAGAGATGTATGACTCCAATTCAATATGAGTAGAGAGTGGGTAGGAAAAGTGAGTAGGAAATCTGGGCTCATATTCTAACACTCTCCCCTCAAGTTGGAGCATGAGAAGATGTAATGCCTAACTTGAGAATGGGGCTTTGAAATGGTGACACCCCGAGAGCTTTGGTTAGGAGATCTGCTGGCTATTTTTTGTTACTGGTGTGGAAAGTTTTGATCTCATTGCTCTGAATACGCTCTTGGACAAAATGACAGTCAATGTCAATGTGCTTTGTGCGTTCATGAAAAACCGGATTGGTAGTGATATGGAGGGCAGCTTGACTATCACAATACAATTCCATGGATGTTGCGATGTGAATTGTTAAATCCACAAAGACCTGTTTAAGGCAAATGAGTTCTAAGGTTGTGAATACCATAGCTTGATACTCGGCTTCTATAGAGGATCGCAACACAGTGTGCTACTTCCTGGTTTTCCAAGAGATTGGAGACTGCCCAAGCATCGTGATATAACCTGTTGTGGAGCGTCAGGTAAGTGGACAACTAGCCCAATTGGAATCATAGAAGGATAGGACCACAAAGTCATTAGTGGATGGGATAAAGATGCCATGATGAGAAGTGGACTTGAGATATCTGACCACTCGTAAAGCGGCTTGGAGGTGCTCTTCTCATGGATCTTGCATGAATTGACTTAGTTCATGTACTACAAAACTAAGATTAGGTCTTGTGGCCTTAAGGTATAGGAGGCATCCCACCAAACACCTGCATTGGGCTGGATCTGAAAGAACTGGACTGGCATGATTACTAAAATGTCATTGTTGTTCCATAGGAGTTGGACATGGTTTGCATTTGTGCATTCCAATTTCGTTCAAAATGGCAATGATGTGTTTATGCTGACTTAGGAAGATGCCTGAGTCTGAACGAGCCACCTCAATGCCCAAGAAATATGTCAAGGATCCAAGATCCTTGATGCTAAAGCACTCATTGAAGTAAGATTTAAGGGAGGCAATATGGCTTGGATCAGTTCCTATGATGATGAGGTCATCTACATACACAAGGACTGCAACAGAGTTATCTTGCTTGCTTGTAAAAAGTGAGTAGTCTACTACTGATTGGATAAAACCAGCATGCATGAGGGTGTGAGTGAATTTTTGGAACCACATCCATGAAGCTTGTTTGAGGTCATATAAGGATTTTTGGAGTTTGCAAACGCACCAGTCGCCATCTTTGGCAAATCCAAGAAGGATGTGCATGTAAACATCTTCATGGAGTTCACCATGGAGAAATGCATTGTTTACATCAAGCTGGTAAAGTTCCCAACACTTGGCAACAGCTACTGCGAGTAGGAAACAAACAGTAACAATCTTTGCTACAAGTGCAAAGGTATCATGGTAGTCGAGGCCTTCAATTTGATTGGAACATTTTTCCACCAAACGTGCCTTATATCTCTCAATACTACCATCATCTCTCAACTTGTTCTTATAGACCCACTTTGAACCTATGGCCTTCCCAGGTGGCAAGTCTACAAGTGTCCATGTATTATTCCGCTCAAGTGCTTCAATTTCGTTTGCCATTGCCTGTCGCTACTTGGGATCATTAACAACCTCAACAAAAGAAGATGGTTCTATTTCTGAGAAAATCGTAGCTAGGCAAGCACCTGGGCTAGTAACCGCATTAGCAAGAGAAGGGGGGAGGTGGTGGTCATATGAACGTAAGCGAGTAGAGACTTGCTGAGACCTACGCGGTCGTGAGATATAAGGCACGGATGGTTCTAAGCATTTTGTTTCTGGGCTGCCAGTAGGTGTACTTGTGATTGATGGTGGCGGTTCATGCATGTCATGGACCAATGGAAACGGGATGGCATGATTAGTTGATGTCAAGTGTGAAGTCTGAAATGGAAACTGATCTTCATAAAATATGACATCCCGAGAGGTGAAAATGTGGCCAGTGGCTATACCAAATACGATACCCTTTTTGACCAAAGGGGTACCCAACAAACACACATCGTGTTGCCCTGCTATAAAATTTATCCCAATGTTTGGGATATACTTGTGCATAACAAAGACAACCAAACACTCGCATATGGTTGTAACTTGGGGTTTGTTGTAGTAGCACCTCTGACAGAGATTTTCCCGAAAGGAACGGTGTAATAATGTATGTGGTCGTGAGGAGACATTCGCCCCAGAATGTGACAGGTAATGAAGCCTGGAAGCATAGCACACAGGCAACTTCTAGCAAGTGACAGTGGTTGCGCTCTGCAACACTGTTTTGCTAAGGGCTTGCTATGCAAGAATGTTGTTGAGTTATGCCTTGTTCAACCAAATAATTGAGAAGAGGAACAGAAAAGAATTCCTTTCCATTATCCGATCGAATTTTTCAAATGGAGTGACCATATTACCTTTTAACCATAGCACAAAATGATATTAAATGACGAACAGTTTCAGATTTAATTTTCAAAAGATAAGTCCAAGTACATCTCATATGGTCATCAACAATAGTAAGAAAGTAATGTGCGCCCGTATGTGATGGAGTCTTGTACCCTCCCCACAAATCACAATGTATTAACTCAAAGGGTTAAGCAACCCAAGATTGTTGAACAAGAAAAGGTATCCTAGACTGTATGGCCCTATCACATGCATCGCAGTAGATGTTTTGTGGAAGGGTCGGAATTTCTGGAATGAGAGAAAGGCATTGTGATGAGGTATGTCCAGGTCGTCTGTGCCAAAGTTCTTGGCTTTTATTCGAAGTTGCAGTAAATACAAAATTATGTACAGATCCAACAGTGGTAAAGTAATACAGCCCGTCCACAAGTTTACCCGTTCCAATCACGGTCCGAGAGACTATGTCCTAGAGAACACAAAATTAAGAAAAAAAAACAAAACAACACATTGCAACTCCTTTGTAAGTTTGCTAACAGAGAGTAAGTTGCAGTGGAACTTTGGGACATGTAAAACATGATTGATGATCGGGTTCGGCCTAAGATACATAGTTCTGTAATGGGATGTAATTGTAGCAGTCCCATTCGGAAGATGAATTGGTTTGGAAGAATGCAGTTGAGTGCAACTAGATAACAATGATGCAGTGGAAACCATGTGGTCAGAGGCACCACTATCTAGGATCCATCCAATGGAAACAGTGGAGTGCTTACTAGAAAGATTCACATGTGCAACTGATTCATGGTTCTCTTTGCTCAAAAGACCCATCAACTAATTATATTGTTGGATGGTCAGACCAGTGATAGGTGATTCATCATTGGTGTCTACATTAGCACATTAACTCTGTTGGGGAACCTTGCCAGGCTTTGTAGAGCGATTTGGTTTACGTTTCTCCCATCCGGTAAGGTAACCTACAAGCTTGTAAAATTTCTCCCTTGTGTGCCCAGTTTTCTTGCAGTGATCGCAAATATACTTTGAATGACTGCGATTCTCAGAGTCTCGAGGCATGAATCTCGATACAATATTCAATACAGTAGATTCAGGGTTGGGCGGCTCTTTTTGGATTACAAGGGAATATGCCTCGTTCAAACTCGGTAATGGATCCGATCCCAGAATGTTCAATCGAATAATGTTGAAAGATTCATTTAAACCCATCAAGAATTGGTGGAGTTTTTCTTTCTCATGATCAACAATGAAATATTTCAAGGCTTCACAAGTGCACTTAGGGAGATCGGTGAGACTTCCGTGTTCATCCAACAACCCTTTGAGTTTTTTGAAATATCCTGCTACGGTTAGGTCTCCTTGTTGTAACATCGCCAAGTCCCGTTTAGCTGATGGAGCGATGGGATATTGCTCTGTGCAAATCTTTCTTTTAACTCTTTCGAGATTTCAGAAGCCGAGTCAATGAAGTCTACACTCTCGTGGATTTCTTTGGCCAAAGAGTTAAACAACCAATAAACCACCATTGAATTACCTTTAACCCAGGCATTCTCGTCTGGTGATGATCTTGGTGGTCGTAATAAAGATTCATCCACAAACCAGTATTTATTCTTTGCTCTCAGTGCATTTCGCATGGCCCATTGCCATGTCAGATAATTATGTCCAATCAAAGGAAAGGATATAAGAATAATCCCTGGGTTATCGGATGGGTGTAGGTAATAAAGAGAAGTTGGATCAAATTCCATGGCCATCACCGCTGTTGATGTCACTATCAGTGTTGATACCATGGTTGGGAAACAACAGCGGGAGCAACGGCAAGAAAAAGGAACAGCAACTAAAAGCAACAGCAGAAGGAATTACAGGCTCTGATACCATGTAAAAATTAAGACAGAGAAAACAAAGTGCAAACTCATCGCAAGATGTATTGAACGAAATGAGTTATTTATAAATACATTTCGAGTCAGTAGAGTAACTGACTAACTAATTTGACACAAGTGGTGAATGACATGTGGTTAGGTTAGATAGCCAGCTGTCCAACACTAGATATTCTAACAAAGATTTTTCTGAAAATCTTTAAAAGATTCCAATACATCAACATAATTTGTCTTGGTGTTATTTGCACAACCAACTGCTGATTTCAGTTGAACGTTAAACTCTTTGGGTTCCTCACTCAATGAATTGACTCACACTCTAGGTACCTTGTGAGGCTAATCAAGCAGCACATAAGTTAGCCAATAAGACTCTTTCAATTTCTAATTACTTCATCACTTGGTCTACTACACCCTTTCTCTAGTTGAAACACTTTCTCGATTGTTACTCCGAGCAATTTAATATTAATGAATGTCGCTTGCAAATCACTCTCCACAAACCTTTTTGCCTTCAAAAAATAGGCCAATTGGTTAATTTGTGGTAGCAACAAAATGAAAAAAAAAAAAATCTATAAAAACAAGCTAATGTGGACATTGTTGAAATTGTCTTGCTTTTTATAAAATTGTTGAATTAAATTGAGAACCAATGGGAGATATAGCATCTCTAGAAAGTAGGAACATTATTTAACAAGGAATGTGGTTTGCTTATACGAAGGCGTACTTGGTCTCTTCGGATATATGGGATAAAACTGGAGAAAATGAGAGAAAGAGAGATGTTTTCAGTTAAAATTTTGCTTTTTCTCAGTAAAGGTTCATCGATTTTGTCTATTTCTAAATTAAGCTAAGGCTGCGTTTGTTTGAAGGAAAGCGTAGAAAAAGGATTTGTATGTAGGACTGCCAATGGGTCGAGTTTGACCTGACCGACTCAAATCGGTTGGATCGGTTCTAGTTCTAGAAATTGAAACCAATGGGTCGATTCTGAGTTCTGATATAGGGTCTTGATTACTATAGGTTTGAAACTGATTTCACCTTGTGCCAAACTGATTCAGACACGATCTGATATATATATATATATATATATATATATATCATGTATAATGTATTAAATAAATTATATATATTATGCATATAACATATATAGAATATTTAATATATATTAAACACAAATTTTTATTTTTATTTATTATAATCGGGTCTGTCGGGTCAAACCCGATTATCCTGAGAATTGATTGATTCGGTTCTCGGTCCGGAAATTATAGACCCTATTAGGTCCGGATCCTCAACATTTCATGTCGAGTCGATTCTAGTTTTAGCAATGTAATTATTGAACTTACAAGATTTATATGCTCGTTCTATATGCGAATCTTTGTTATCTTGGATGCATGCCTGTTTTCATTATTGGTAATTAAATGAGAATGGAATGGAATTTTTGAAGGTAATTTTGAGTCAAACTAAAATGTAGCCACTTGCTCTGTTCAATTCATGATTTTCGAACTGCCGTTGACTTGGATGGTCAGATCGTTCGGCCTAGAAACTGTTCAAGCAATCAGTTCCACTTTACTTCAAATTCGGTCCTTGGTCAAAAATCATTGAATCAATCAACGATTAAGCAACCGAATCATTGATCCATTTGACCTGTTCAATGGTTTTTTGCTATTTTTTATTTTAATTATTTTTATTTTTTATCAGAATGAACCGTCCATTTGAATCGGACGGTTGAACCATCGACCTAGAAACCAGTGGCCAGAATAATTCCAATTCTGGATCATTTTTTAAAGCATTAGTTCAACTAAATTTTGGATAAGATGGAAAAATTAAGGTTGTGTTTGGATAAGCTTCACGATGAAGACCCAACTTTCAGCTATGTTATGAGACTTGGAAGTGTTTATAACTTCACATTGTAATGTTTTCGAAAGCAATTAATTCTTACCAAACATTCAATGCACTTTTTGCCTCAATTTTGGGGATGTTTGGAACCGTGGCCGTTTTTCAAAAAAATGGTGCCACATCGGATCCATATAGGCTCTTCAACAAATGCCCATATATTTCATTGTTTGGTTCAGGCGTTTATTGAAAAATCGAGCATGCCTTGTAAATTGGGCCCCCACCGATGCATGAAATGTCAAATTTGGTATTTCATGCATTGGTGAACTGTTTCCCCCAACAGTTGACTGATTGATGATTACGTGTATCCTATGTGGTATTTACCTGTCAACACACATGAAAAACGGTGATGAAAATCACCTTACCAAACAGCATAGTGTTGCTCACTGCCTACGTGGCAGAAACACTCTCAAACAAAATTAAAGCATTTTTTTTGTGAAAAACGGGTCTTGAAAGCATAGGCATTTTTTTATAAAACTAAACTACTTAACAAATCAATGAAAAAGACTTGTTTGTTGTTTCCAAACAAACAAGTCTTTTTCATTTGTAAATATTTGTAAACAAGTCTTTTTCATTGAAATAACCAAACATGTAAACATTTGTTTCAATTATTTCTCTAACTAAAAAAAATGTTACCTTAACATATAGAGAATTAAATCCCCTTTGGTCACTTTCAATCTTCATCCTTTTATCATAATTTTTCTTATTTAATTTCTTTTGTTGTTTTATAATCATGATTCAAAAAATTTTGTATCATGCATTTCAAAGAGGTAATATTCATTGATGCAAAATGTTCTAGTTGTCAAGCTTTCAATAAAATCATGTTTAGAAAGGCATTAATTCATGACCGAATATAGTCAGATGTCCTAAATTCAGGTAATTAGTTCATTAATGATCCTAAAAATTGATACATATAATGCATATAATATATCAATACTTTAATCCTTAGTTGTAATGTCTCATCATTTTCTCTCAAATTAAGTGAAAATTATATCAATCAATAATAAACTATATAAACATAATACCCATAAAGGATTATATTTCTTATGTTTGAAAAAGCATAAACCCTTTTACCCAACATAATCATGAACCAACAATTGATGCATATCTATGTACTCTTGTGCAATTGATGGTCTCTCAGTCTTTTTCTTTTACTCTTTTATTTTCTTCTAGATGGTTTTATTTTAAGAGGGGCCCATACCCAATTAGATAAAGTAATATCTTTTATTTGCTAGGGATATCTTTCTTTAATGCATCTTATGACAATAAAATAGAACATGTGTAGAGTTGACCCACCGTTCAAACTAACATGATTGATTGGATTGTAATCTTTATGTTGACAAATCGGACGGCTATGATGGTGGGTATTGACTATTGAGTAATCTTAGCTAAGCCGAACCGAGCGGACCAAGCCGAGCCGGCAACCAAGCGACTAGAGATTAAAATAGGTAGTCAAAGGAGAAGAAAAAGTACTGTTGACACGTGGGGCTGTCGGGTTGTCGCAAAGCAGTAAGTGAAAAACGGTCAACCGCCTTTGGTAGTTGGACTCGTGGAGGTTGCGAACGGTCGGCGAGGAAAAGTGGCGATTAAAATGAAATAATCGGCGAGCACAAACGACAAACTCAAGTTCTTTTGTATTTTGTCTAGTTGAACTGTAGATGTTCTATACGAACAAAAATATTGCAAAAATCAGCCAATTCTTTTTCAGAATAATTCTATGTTGTCACGGTTCGGACGCTAGAAAGAATTTTCTGGACAATCCAAACCGTTGATCAGATAAGGGATTCACCGGATTGGCCTGGCTTTGTGTCAATGTCCTCCGTCTATATTGGTCCCACCTCCAACTTTTTAAAATCCAATTTTTTTATTGGAAACAAAATAATTTAAGTGATGTTTGGCATCGATGAGGATGATTCTTTTTTACAGATTTTTTTAACGATTTTTGAAATTGATGATTTTTTTTTTAAATCAATGAATTTTGTTATTTGGTATCATTTCTGTCATATAAGTTGATTTTTGAGAAATCGACTTTGAATTTAATTCTCAATGATTGATAATTATCGAAAATAGTGAATCCTAAAAAGGGCCGATTTCAAGAATCGATTTTTGGCCGATTTTTCAAAAATCACAAAAATTGGCCAAACAAACAGAAACTTCAACGCCAATTCCTCTAACTTTAATGTGGCTCTAACGTAGCAGTGATGTTCAGGAAATTGGCATTGATGCCAAACATGACCTTATTCGTAGGTAAGGAGTTGTTATAGAATTCCATAATACTTCAACAATGGTACAAAACAGTTGAAGTGGTTGAATTAAATGATTTATTGCTTTGGCTTTTATAAATGGTTTATTAAGCAACTCATCGGACTAGATTCAAAATATCGTTATCGGTGCATATCATATGATATTTACCGGTTTTTCAACCCATCGATACGTCAAGACATTTGACCAATTTTAAAACTCATTACCCTTTTTCAGATGCCGTAGTTTAATTAACATTCTTGAAACTCAAAATTTATAGATGCACACATACATACATACATACATACATACATACATACATACATACATACAATTGCCATATCAATAAATAAATATAATTTTATTTTTGATGATGTGGCAATCATTTTTATTTCAAAAAAAATTATACCCAATATCCAAACGCCTCATTCTTTCCTTATCACACCACGATAATTTGGCATTTTTTTTGGTGTATATGGTGCTTGGGGTTCCATAACAGAAAATTTAGCTTGCAATGGATGGAATTTGATTTACATCATATTCACAACCACACAACATATTTTGGTTTACATCACTCTTATAATATTTGATTTACTATATCCCACCCAAATATTTATGCAGTAAAACCCTACATAGCAAATCATACCACAAACCTATACAACACAACATTTGGGGGGGGGGGGTGCCCTGCTTTAGAATATGTGGTTTCAACCACACCATGGTGGAGCCTTATGTTTTGGAACACATCACACATGTATTAAAGTTTGACTCACTACTATATATTTGAATATTTTTATTAATTATTTTATTCACTAAAAGACAAAATGATAAATCATTCAGTTCAGTAAAGATTTTAAGTTATGTTTGGTTTATTGAAAATTTTATTAATTATTTTATTCACACATATATTAAAGTTTAACTCCTTTTTATTTATTGAAATTTTATATACGAGACTATACTCTTCTACTATAAAAATAAAACAAAATAAAGGGTCTTTAGGTTATGTTTGGTTTGAAAGAAATCCAGAAGTTAAGTAAAGATTTTAAGAACTTCCCCTCAACTTTCTGTTTTTAAAAATAATTGAATAATATTTTTTCAATCTTTATTTATTTTTATATAATTATAATATATATTTTATTTTCAGTTTGTTCTATATAAAATTTTAAATAGAGTAAATTGTAGATTAATATCTTATACTTTGAGGTAGTCTCACTTTAATACCTCAACTTCAAAATGTGCCATTACAATACCTAAACTCACAAAAACTGCCACTTTAGTCCAAACTGTTAAAGTGGGTAGTAAAATTATCAGCCTGTCCTTTACTGTCATCAACCACTTAATCTCTTCTATATTCTGCGTATATCAAGGAGACTTGCTCCTTTCATCCAAGATTGTTAAGTGTGGGTAAATGAACTCTTGAATATGATGACTTCGAATGGCATTAACACATCTTAAGAGGTGGACTAACGGTGGTGGTGGTTTGGGACTCTCCTCACTGCAATTCTAATTTAGTCTTGAGGAAAAGAACAATAAATAGTATCTTCTTTTGAATTTTAAAAATTTCAATTAGCACCACGTGACGATAAACTGACAATAGGGCCTAAAGTGATAATTTTCAAGAATTTGGAAACTGAAGTGACACATTTTAAATTTGGGGTATAAAAATAAGCCTACTCCAAAAGTAGGGTACTATTCTGCTATTTAGCCTTATAAAGAAAAAACAGAGAAATACGGATACATCCGATGTAGAATTCTGAATTCCAACCCACCCTATTACTAGCCCTCTCCCCTCCTATAAATCACATCCTGTCCGTGAATTTGACATCAATTCACGGTCAGGATGCATTCCCCTTGTACTTTGGGGTTATAAAATTCTGATATGGGCTGATTGGTCATTCTCCCAAGAAAAAATTTTTAAGAGGCAATATAGTACAATATTATTATGGAATGTAGGTTGTGTACCTGCCTTACTCTTTTTTAAGTGGACGGTAAATGTTACATCAACCGCGACAATTCATTCAACGCACCAACTGGATTACCCTTAACAAAGTGTGCATGTTCAACCACTTCCTACACTGCACCACTGTCACAATTAATGAGTCAATATTCTGCGTTTTCCTACCATGTTAATTATATAAAACGTGATGATTAAGCAGAGGTTCAGTTGGATCACTCGGTATCCCTCTCTTTGACAACACGTGGGTTCAAACTCGCGTAAGGGAAGGCTCTCTATCGGTCTATCTAATAAATGTCAGTGGGTTGCCACCCCCTAACCCCTGGACCAAATCTGCATAATATTTAATACGCATCTACAAAAAGTACATAAAACGTGTATTACATCATTTACTACTTTGCATAATTGTGTTGCAAATAGATTGGATCCAATTTAAATGAGGTACAATCTGATGTCATTCTTACGAGAGTTTCACTGCATATTTATAAACATTCAAAATGTTAAAAATTCAATTAAATGCATTAATATCTGTCTGTGAATTAGCATCAATTCTGAGCTGGCACCTACCTTAATTGTACTTTGGATCTATGAATTCTGATCCTGGGTTGAACCATTATTCTCCCTTTATAAATTCATATTTAAAATCTATTATATATCCGTATAAAATTTGTTAAAACTCGTTGCATGTATTTGTTTAATTTATCAATTCAAGATCATGAAACTAATTTATTGGGTCGGTTGCAAGGTGCCAGAACTGATTGATAAAGTCCTCTACTGGTTGTAGCAGAGATTTGGGATCAAATCTAGTCTACACTTGGGCTGGGGGATGGGCTACCCCGTTGTGTAGCCCTTCAAAAAATATCAAAAAATAATAAATGAAAAATATCTATTGGACCAGATGGTTTTGTCTTGGAGATTATACCATACATCTTATTGTAATTGTATGGTATGCGAACTAGGCCCGTTGCTTTTTGGAAAATAGGAGGGGAAAAGTTGGTCCATGACAAAGTGATTCTCATTTACTAATTTTTCAATGTTCCTTTTTTCTGTAAGCTCTGAGTCTCATCGTAAAATTAGTTTGTTTTAATATCACTTATTCGGATAAGTAAATACCTATCTTCCAAGTGGATAAATTAGTTTTCCACCTATGTGAATGTTTACAAAACATAATGGGATAAATTTATCCATTCTAACATTGGCTTTTTATGGACAGAAAAGTCATTATATATAACTTATATGAAAATCAAAAGAACATAAATAAATTTACTTGGGTAAGTATTTCCTAGGAAACATTTAATTGGAAAAACACACTTGCCCAAATTACTGACCTTTTAAAAAATGAACAAGATACATAGTGATGTAGGCACTTTGGCAGGCCAATAGTACGCCAACACGCGACTGAGAGAGGTGCACAATGCGGGACCAATGGCGCGACCACACGCAGCGTCCTCGGATGGCCGCACTCCCAGGGCCAGATCGCATCCTGACCATCTACACCCGTCTACCTCCAGGCGGTCTCAAGTATAAATAGGAGATAACCCCCCTCAAGGTAATCATCTGGAATTTGGGTTGGAAACCCACTATTCCAAGCTCTCTAGCTTTTTGGTGACCTCGTCTGAGCTACTTTACTCAGGCCTTGTCTGCCCTCTTTGCCTCACTCCTACTAACTTGACCATTAGAGTTGAAGGGAAGGGAGATCCATCATATGGATGGCCAAACCATGCAGGATGGCTGGGCGAAATTTCAAAAAAAAAAATCTTTCTCCCTTTCGGGAATCCTATTCCCTGTTTTAGAAAAATTGCATTTTTCAAGGTTCATTCTTGAAACAACTAGATCTGTAACCAAAAGGAGGGAGGGAAATATCTGATACGGAATCCACAAATGTAGCTCCCAGCGTAGGTGTTCACGCCCAAACAGGTCACCAAATCCTACCTCCACTGAAGATAACACAGTTTAGGATAAAGCAGTATCAGCAAAAAAATTCTTCAACAAGAACTGCAATTCTTTAGCAAGGATCACGCAAGGGATGTGAGCACAACTTCAGATCTGATTTTTCTAGCAAAAATTAGAATCAAGAACAATTCTGGATCAATCCAAGACTCTAGAGATCGAATTGGGTAGGGCAGCAAGAACAGAGAAAAGAACTGGATTCAGCAAAAGTGTTTAACAAAAGGAATTCGTCCTCTATTTATAACCTCTCTGGATCAACTTCCTAATCCTATCAGGAAAGGGTTCTTTAATCCAAATCTTTATTTGGATCTGAACTCTTAAGTGGATAAGACTTATCTTATCCTCCTATTGATCCAGATCCAGATCTAAACTCAAATTCGCCCATAATTAATTAATCAAATTAACCCAGTTCGAATTGGGCTATAGGCCCATTATGTTATCTGGCTCACTTCCCTTTTAATTTGCTAGCTGACTTGGCTCTCTTTGTACGGCGTGGGACCTTAACATTGATCTCCACAAAAGCCATATGGGACCCATGTGTACTTATGTGAGGTCATTGCTAGGGTTCCACGCCATACAAAGAGAGCCAAGTTAGCCAGCAATTAATAAGTGACGTGAACCACCTTCTTAATGGGCCTAAAGCCCAAAGATTAATTGGATTAATCGAGGTGTCACATGACAACTTAAGCAGTCATGTGACATGGGTGAATTTGGGTATGGATATGGGTTTGAATCACCAAATAGGATAAGAGGATAAGTCTTATCAACTTAAAGAGTCCAGATCCAAATGGGCCTAAAGTCTCATCTTCCTTGCTTGATCCAAGTTGTTGGATTGTAGTTCTTGCTAAAGGACTGCATTGCTGAACCTGCTTCACCATAAGCTGTGCCATATTCAGTGGAAGTTGTTTTTGGTACCCTCTTTGGGCGTGAACACCTACTTTGGGAACTACACGTATGGATTCCGTATCAGGTATTCTTCTCCCTTTTTCTTTGGTTTCAGATCTGGTCCAGTTTAGTGCAAAAACAATCATTGAAAAAAGTAGTTTTCCTAAAATTGGGAATACGATTTCCGCAAGGGAATAAAGAAATTTTTTGAAATTTCACCTAGCCATCTGAAATGGTTCGGCCATCCATATGATGGATCTCCTTTCGCTTCAACCTTAATGTGGGTTATACGCCCAGACTAAACATTGACCCATGGCATACGACCCTCTGGAGGTCACACGCCTGCTCGCCTCTTGTTTTGCCAGGGATCTAAGGGACCTCAGCCGTAATTAATAAGGCGACCCTTGATATTGGCCTTACCCTCGAAAGACCCTCCATGCAAGCAAGTCCTTATCCAGGCTGAAAAGATGGCATCGACCCTCCGCTTAGCACAAATCATGGTAGAACAGACATGTTGAAGGGAACAATGCCACCTCGGAGGCCCCCTTTGTCCACCTCTCGATGGACACATGCCCCTCCTCGCCAGAGATCTTACCTCCTAGTCTTGGGGCATCGTCACCTCAGACAGTGGCCACATCTTGGCGACCCCCACTGCCTACCTCTCAATGGACACGTGCCCCTCCTCATTAGAGATCTCACCTCCTCGACTCAGAGCATCGTCACCATGGACGGCGGCCCGCACTACCCACCTCTCGACTGATGCGCACCCCTTCTCGCTGGAGATCTTGCCTCCTTGGCTCAAGGCAACGTCACCTCAGATGGTGGCCACACTTCGGCAGCCCCCTTTGCCCGCATCTCAATGGACGCATGCCCCTCCTCACTAGAGATCTCACCTCTTTGGCTTGAGGCATCGTCACCTCAGACGACACCCACAACTTGATGGCCCCCTCTACCCGACTCTCAATGGACAAACACCCCTCCTCACCAAAGATCTCACCTTCTCGGCTCGGGGCTTCGTCACCTCGGATGGCGGCCACACCTCGGTAGCTCCCTCTGCCTGCCTCTCAATGGACATGCGCCCCTTCTTGCCAGAGATCTCACCTCCTTGACTCAGAGCATTGTCACCTCGGACGGCGGCCACACCTCGGTGGCCCCCTCTACCCGCCTTTCAATACGCACACGCCCCTCCTCACTGGAGATCTCACCTCCTCGGCTCAGGGCATCGTCACCTTGGATGATATCCAAACCTTAGCGGCCCCCTTTGCCCGCCTCTCGAGGGACGCGTGCCCCTCCTCACCAGAGATCTCGCCTCCTAGGCTCATGGCATTGTCACCTCATACGGCAGCCTTGCAAGCCTCGTCCGCCCTCTGCCCACCTCTCTATGGATACGCGCCCCTCCTCACTAGAGATCTCACCTCCTTGGCTCACGGCATCGTCATCTTGGACGACGGCCATAACTCGACGACCCCCTCTACCCGCCTCTCAATGGACACACGCCCCTCCTTGCCAGAGATCTTACCTCCTTGGCTTAGGGCATCGTCACCTCGGATGGCGGCCCCCTCTGCCCACCTCTCAATGAACACGTGACCCTCTTCGCAAGAGATCTCGCCTCCTTGGCTCGGGTCATTGTCACATCAGACGGCGGCCCCTTTGCCCCCCACTCGACGGATGTGCTCCCTCCTCGCCAAAGATATCACCTCCTCAGCTCGGGGTATCATCGCCTCAAACGATGACCACACCTTGGCAGTCCCCTCTACCTGCCTCTCAACGGACACGCGCCCCTCCTCGCTAGAGATCTCACCTCCTCGGCTCGGGGCTTCATCACCTCGGATGGCGGCCACACCTCAATGGCCCCCTCCTCACCTCTCGACGAACGCGTGCCCCTCCTTACCAGAGATCTCACCTCCTCGACTCGGGGCATTGTCATCTTAGATGGTGGCCACAACTCGACGACCATCCCTCTGCACCGAATGCAAAGACATACCACTTCCATCTTGCATACGGTTACGATTGGGCACCCGCCTAGGGCACAGTCCTGAACCTTCAACACTGAGACCCGTCGCATGCACGAACAATACCCAACGCCGGAATTCATACCATACATGGCTACAACACTCTCGCTCATCATCTATACCTCACATAGTGGCGACCGGCCAGAAGCCGAACTCCACTGGTCCTCATCCTTAGCAGACCACAAACTCCACTAGTCCTCATTCTCAATAGACCTCGAACTCCACTGGTCCTCAGCCACAACAAACCTCGGACTCCACTGGTCCTTGTCCTTAGCAGACCCCATACTCCATTGGTCCTTGTCTTCAACAGACCCTAGACTCCATTGGTCCTCGGCCACAATAGACCTTGGACTTAACTGGTCCTCAGTTAGAGCAAACCTCGGACTCCACTAGACCTTGTCCTCAACAGCCCTCAGACTCTTCCATCTTCCAGCTCGTTTGGGAAGCGAAGCTACAATGTTGTCCTCAACCCATTCTGAGCATTAACACATAGGTTACTTATCACCACCGAATATGTATATGTTTTTTCTTCACTGAAATGTTTTGGTTCTCATCATTCAAAGTATATAAGTACCAGGTGAAGAACCAAACCATTAACATGTATGTTGAAATTAACTAATGGACTACTATGTTTTATTGTTTGAACTCAGCTTTTGGAAATAGTGGTAAGAACCACGACTTAATGGTTTGTAAGAAGCATAATGTTTTGAATAATTATATACTAGCGGGGACCTATGCGATGCACGGGATTTATTAAGCGAAAGCTAAATAATAGAAAGGGTCATTTACTAAAATACACCTTATAGTTTCATGGATTTACTAAAATCTACCCTATAGTTAAAATTTTACTAAAACACTACTTATAATTTGCAATGGATTTAATTAATCTTTCATTAGATGACATTGGAAAATGACAGTGTTGACCCTAATGTTCATTTAAATAAATTTAATCAAAAGAAAAAAAATACTGTTTTTCCCTTTATAAGACATGGACAACCACTCTATTGGCTATATTTGGTTAACTTTGTTTTCTGTACAAAAAAAGTGTTAAGGGTATTTTTGGAATAAAAAATCATGGACCTAATGGCAAAACAAACATTCCTTAATGAAAGGTTGATTAAGTACATAAGTTGCAAAATATATGAGATGTTTTAGTAAAATGAAAACTATAAGGTAGAAGTAAATATGTAAAACTATAAGATGTATTCTAATTAAGGACCCTAACAGAATCACATGAGAGTACACAATTCTTTTTTATTTTCAACTTTTTAAATGATTAATAATTATTCATATTTTATATACTAGTTTTAATAATTTTTTTATAATACAAAAATAACAATAATTAATTTCAGTTAGGTTTATTCATCAAACTAATGAAATTGACCAACCTGATCAACTCGACCCGAGTTGGTCAGTTTCTAGTATTTTAGGTTGGCTTTGGTTTAAAAATTTCCCAATTCGACCAAGTTAGATCAATTTCACTTTGGTCATTTGTAAACCAACCAAAATCGAACAATCTAACCATGGATATATATTAATATTTTATATTTTAAATATAATTTTTAATATAGAAAAGTGGAAATTTCCCATATTTCTTAGTCTAAAATGTTTTATATCATAAATCTAATTTTTAAATTTATTTTTTAATAATTGTGCTATAATTTTCAAAATTAAATTAAATTTTTAAGTTTAAATCTTTTGAACCAACTGAACAAACCAAAAAATCGACCCAAACTGATACAACTTGAGTGGGTTGGTTTTCACAAAAGGTTAGTCGGTTTCAGCTGACCAACTCCCCGACCTGACCAGGTCAATTTGGTTGGCCAAATAACCTACGATCAAATTGAACCAACTCATGAATACTCATAATTTCAGCTAAATTGATAAACATACAATTTATCTATAATTTATGAGGTCTTTGCATGGATTTTTATGTTGTTTTTATTTAATTTTGCCCTAATTTACTTTAATGATAAGAAAAGATTTCAGGGGTAATTAATCCAAGAAAAAGAAAGAAAAAAGGCAAGAAAAGAAGGTTCAAAAAGACCAATTTCAGCCCAGCCTGATTGTGGAAGCAAGAGAGAGCACTTCGGCCCAAGAAGAACAAGTTGATTCCTTGAAAAAACCCAAGAAAAGAAAGCCTAGTAAAGAATAAAATTCAGCCCAGTAGAGAAGGCTCATTCTCAGCCCAAAAGAGCAGACTAGAGTGAAGCTATCATGTGCTAAGAGGGAGCCTAAGTGCAGCCCAAAAAGCTCGGGGCGGCAACTCTTAGAAGGTTTTCAAGAGAACTCTAAAAAGTTCAAGAAGGGGGTGTAATACACCCCATTCTAGAGACTTCAAGAAGGGGCAAGAGCCCCCTTGAAAATCTATATAAGGAGGCCTCTAGAAGGGGGGAAGGTGTTCAATTGCTTGAGAGAAAGGCTCTCCCGCTCTTAGAGGTTCGAACTCCTTGAAGAGAATGAAGAGAAGAAGGGCTAGGCGCAAGGAAGGAGAAGAAGAAGGGGCTGAAGGAGCTCAAGTCAAGCTAACAAGAAAAGAATGTGAGTTCGAAATTGGGGGTTTTTTATTCAGAGATCTATTGTAATCATTCTATTCTAGTTTCATTTTCCTTTGATTTGAATTCAGCTTCCTTATTGTAAATTTTTCTTTCTCCCTCTTCCATTCTTTCTTGATGTATTTCAATTTGTAAAGTTTCAGATCAGCAATAAAATTCTTTTTGATTCATTCGAATGATTGTGAATTGTACTTGAAGTTTCTTGAATAGGGGTTAAATTGTAGATTATTCAGCCAATTAACTTTCAAAACTCAGATCTGAGATTGTAAGATCTGAATTGCTTGAAAGAGAATTCAGATCTACAAATTTCAGATTGGCCGAATGGATCTAAAGCTTGGAATTCTTAGAGTGCTCGAGGAAGAATTTAGGAATTCATATCTACTATTCAAGAACTGAATTGGATGCAAGGTTAGAGATAACTTGCACAATTCAGTTGGTGATCAATTCAGATTTGAATTGATACCTTAGAAGTGTTTGAAAAAATGCATGCATAGGGATTAGATCCTAGATAGAGATATGGGGATCATCACTCATGCATAGATTGAACATGCACTTGAAAGAGGCTGTTCATGACCTTGGGGTTTCACCAAACCAAGGCTCTATCATGATCTATTTGAATTATTTAATTTGATTGATTGTTGAGTTCTGAGATTGACATTAACTGCTTACTCTTCTAACTTGAATTGAAGGCAATTGGGCCAATGATTTAGATAGATTTTTATTTCGAATTTTTTAGCTTTCTAATAAGGTTTTGATTTATTATTGATCAGATAAGAAATGTCCAATTTAGTATTGGTAATTGTTTCCTAAATCCTTGTGGGAACGATACTTCACTCACTACTTTATTACTTGAACGGCTAGTGCACTTGCTAGTGTCACAATGAGCCACACCAAAAATTAAAAGTCTCATCTATGATAAATAATAATAGTTTAATCTCCAATAACTATTGAAAATTTATAGCAAAAATACACAATTTTTGAAAATATATTGGTAACAAAAAAATACAATAATTATAAAAATACATTAAGTACTAAAAATATATTAACTTAGTCAATAAATAGTATCATTTCAAATAATAATTTAATCTCTAATAAATATTAATCAATATGTTATAAAAAAAATACAATAAATACAATAAGTGCAATAAAGTAAATTTAAAAATTTCACTAATAGTAGTTTAATATCCAATAATTAATTATTGAAAGTTTTCTATTAAATAACAAAACAAAATAAATTTATGCACAATCATTGAAAATAAATTTATCACAAAAACAATAAATATTAATTTTAGTATATATAATTATCTAATAAATACAGATTAAGAGTTTAAAATTATTATTAATAAATATTAAGTTTTTTGAAAGTTATTTTCTCAAATTATTACTTGATATAAGTGAAAATAGCTATATACAATATTATGTAAAAAAATTGAATTATTATTAATTTCAATATTATGTTATAATTATTTTTCTACTTTTCAGATTTTTTTTTAATTTATTACATAATTTATTTATTTTAACTATTTAAAATCTATTTATGTTAAATATTTTGTTATTTAAATACTTAAATAATATGAGAAATATTTAACCTTTATAACATTAGTTATTTATGGAATTTAATTATACATAAAATCATAATTTATACTATTATTACATAATTTCTTTATTAATTTTGTAATATATTAAATTATTATTAATTTTAATATTATAATATAACTATTTTTCTGCTTCAAAGAAATTTTTTAAATTTATTACATAACTTCGTTATTTTAACTATTTAAAATCTAGTTATGATAAATATTTAGTTATTTAAATATTTAAATAATCTATAAAATATTTAAGTTTTTTTGATACTTGAATTTTATTTATTTAAAGCAATTACATATTATTAAATGTTTCAAAAACATTTAAATCAATGATCCAGAAAACATAATTTAAATTGTTAGTACATAATTTCGTGATATGCTTTGTAAAAATATTAAATTATTTATTAGATAATTTCATTATTTTAACTATTTAAAATATAGTCATGATAAATATTTAGTTATTTAAATATTTAAATAATATTTAAAATATTTAAAATTTTTTATTTGAATTTGATTTATTTAAAGCTATTACATATTATTAAATATTTGAAAATAATTTAAATTGATAATCTGGAAAAACATAATTTAAATTGGCAGTACATATTTTTGTAATATATTTTGCAAAAATATAAAATTAGTTTTTGTATTTTTAATAAATATTTTTAAAGTTATTATATAATTTTGTTAGAATATTTAAATAGTTCTTAATTTTTTAATCCAAAATTTCTTTAGATAGATATAGATAAAAAGTAGGGGAGAGGATAAATAGGAATTAGAGATAATTTAGGGGAGAAACTCTCTACTAAATTAGAGATAATTATGGAGACAAATAGGAATTAGAGATAGTTTTAGAGAAAGTGGGGGAGGTAGTTTTGGATAAATTTTAGGAGAAGAGATTATTTAAGTTATTGGGAAAGTGCATCCCATTGATTGTTTCAAAAATGATATGGAATAAAAAAACAAAAAATTGAAAAATGGGAATTTCCCATATTTCTTAGTCTAAAATGTTTTATATCATAAATCTAAATTTTATATTTATTTTTTAATAATTGCACTATAATTTTCAAAATTAAATTGAATTTTTAAGTTTAAATCTTTTGAACTAACTGACTAAACAAAAAAATCGACCCAAACCGATGCAATTGGGTCGGCTTTCATAGAAGGTCCGTCGGTTTCAACTGACCAACTCCTCAACCTGACCAGGTCAATTTGGTTGGCCAAATAGCCTACAACTGAATCGAACCAACTCATGAACACTCATAATTTCAGCTAAATTAATAGTCTCATCTTTGATAAATTACAATAGTTTAATCTTCAATAATTATTGAAACTTATAGCAAAAATACACAATAATTGAAAATATATTGATAATGAAAAAAATACAATAAGTACTAAAAATATATTAACTTAGTTAGTAAATAGTATAATCTCAAATAATAGTTTAATCTCTAATAAATATTAATAAATAAGTTATAACAAAAATATAATAAATACAATAAATTAAATTTAAAAATTTAAATAATAGTAATTTAATCTCCAATAATTATTGAATTTTTTTGTTAAAAAACAAAATAGAATAAATTTATTCATAATCATTGAAAATTAATTTATCACAAAAGTCAATAAATATTAATTTTAGTATATATAATTATACAATAAATATAGATTAAGAGTTTAAAATTATTATTAATAAATATTAAAATTTTTTGAAAGTTGTTTTCTAGAATTATTACTTGATATAAGTGAAATTAATTATTTACAATATTATGTAAAAATATTAAATTATTATTAATTTCAATATTATGTTATAATTATTTTTCTACTTTTTAGATTTTTTAATTTATTACATAATTTATTTAATTTAACTATTTAAAATATAGTTATGTTAAATATTTTTTATTTAAAATATTTAGTTATTTAAATACTTAAATAATATGTAAAATATTTAAATTTTAAAATATTAATTATTTATTAATTTTAGTTATCTATAAAATCATAATTTATGCTATTATTACATAGTTTCATTATTAATTTTGTAATATATTAAATTATTATTAATTTCAATATTATTTTATAATTATCTTTCTACTTTGAAGATTTTTGTTTTAAAGTTATTACATAATTTCGTTATTTTAGCTATTTAAATTCTAGTTATGATAAATATTTAGTTGTTTAAATATTTAGATAATCTATAAAATATTTAAAATTTTTTGTTATTTGAATTTTATTTCTTTAAAGCTATTACATATTATTAAATATTTAAAAAAAATTAAATTGACAATCTAGAAAAACATAATTTAAATTGTTAGTACATAATTTCGTGATATATTTTATAAAAATATAAAATTATTTTTTGTGTTTGTAATAAATATTTTAAAGTTATTATATAATTTTTTTAGAATATTTAAATAATTGTTAAATTTTTAATCCAAACTTTCTTTTGATAGATATAGATAAAATGTAGGGGAGAGGATAAATAGGAATTAAATATTACTTAGGAGAGAAAATCTCTACTAAATTAGAGATGATTTTGGAGATAAATAGGAATTAGCGATAATTTAGAAGATAAATAGAAATTAGATATAACTTTGGAGAAAGCGGGAGATAGTGGGGGAGGTAGTTTAGGAGTAATTTTAGGAGAAGAGATTGTTTAAGTTATTGGGAAAGTGCATCTCATTGGTTGTTTCAAAAATGATATGGAATTAAAAAAATAAAAAATGAGAAAACTTCTTGACTGCTTTGTTTTAGTATATATATATATATATATATATATATATATATATAAATTTTATGATTGCCCTCTGATTTTTCTTCCAGTTTGGATGTTTTATCGACAACTCACTGGATTCCGCAACTTTCCCCTAGTAATTGGTTGCTTAAGGGTAGTATCAAAAGTTCCCAAGAACTGTGTTTTAGTTTGGAAGGAGTACAAATACAAATATGTAGAGTGCAAAACCTTATATTTTGTATTATTTTGCATATATGCACTATGCATATTTGTACTTATAGTCCTTCCAAACTGAGCCTATATTCCATTAGAAGGATACATTTGATGGCCAAAGACCGGACCGGGAAACCAAGAGGTTACATCGCCGACCTAACTGTTGACTGAGGACCCCGCTGCCAACGTATAGAAACTTCACGCCCCTGAACACGTTAGTCTGAGATACTAATGCAGATCCGTGACCTTAACTTCGTCAAGTAGCCTGAGAAGATGAAAACCCAAGACTACAAGAGAAACCGAGACAAGTTCTCCGACTGTCATTACGACCATGACCATGACACTAAAAGTTGCCACCACCTGGAAGACCTCATCTGATGCGGATACCTTCGTGGATTCATCGACATCAAAGAACATAAACCTAGAAAAGAACCATGCTGCGTTGACGAGCCCCTAGCCTGAGCTCCCCCAGTCGGAATTATCACTATCATCTTAGGTGGAACGGACCCTAAAAAGAGGAAACTAGGCATGGAAGATCTACCCGAGGAGCTGAATTGTTAGGACTAAAAATACTGACGACCAATGACACCGAACATTAACAGTGACCAGACTGTACAAATTCAATAAATAAAGAATCCTCTTCATGCACAAATGACGAAACACCTATACACAGCCCGACCAAACTCCGTATCGACTTGCAATGTAACGGGCCTCATGAAAGACCCAGCCGATTGTAAATGGTCGAGGTTAGAACATGTCCTCAACGGGTAGCGCGAGAATGATGCCCTCATCATGGCAAGAGGACGGCCATGAACTCTACGCACCAGCTCGACTTGTAGTCAGAGCAGAGTTAATCGAAGACCATGACTAGCCTAACCAAAGAGCATGAAGCTCTCCAAGACTAGATGTCATCGAACTCTCCGACAACGTTGAGAGCTTGGAAGCACCATGGCCAGCATAAGACTGAAGCCACTAAGCTAGGAACTTCAGCCAACGAAGACCAAAGGCCGAGGCCAAGCTAGAGACCTCAACTAGTGGTGACCAAAGACCTTAGCAAGTGTAAGACCAAGGCCACTAAGCTAGGGGATTCAACCAGCGAAGACCGGAAATCCCAGCCAGCACAAAACCAAGATCACTAAGTTGAAGACCACAACTAGTGTAACACTGAGGCCACTAAGCCAGGGGCTTTGGCTAGCAAAGACCAAAGACCTCAATCGGCACAAAACCAAGACTGCTTTGGAGACCTCAACTAGCATAAGACCGAAGCCATCAAGCTAGAGACTTTGGCTAGTGAAGACCGATGACCTTGTCCAGTATTAGACCAAAGCCACAACAAAGAGTCTGAAATTCCAACTAGCCCAAGGGCAAAGTATGAAAGCACGACCTATGGTCCCCACTGACCAACCTAATTCTAAAGCACAACAACTTAGGAAATAAATAAGAAAAAAGAAACATAGAAAGTACTCAGAACAAAGGCCATGTTTCCATTATGTAAAAGAGTTGATACACTGATTATAAGCTCGACATATCGAGCTGTATGCAACAAAAAAAAGGGAGAGCATATCAACTATCTGCTAAAGGATCATATATATATATATAATAGATCCGGGCTCGATGTATAGTTATTACAAAATCATGGTTTTTAAAATTGACCTGGAAATGAAACCATTTTGACCATTGATTCCTGAGACAAATGGTCTGATCAGCTGGTCCAAACCCCTGCCAAATGGTTTTAGGGTTCAAAACCAAACCTAGAGACATGACCAGTTCTTGGGTCAACTAGTTCGACCATCTGGTCCGGTTCAGTTTTCAAAGGCATTTCGGTGGAATGTTCTAAGAGCTGCATAGTTGTTGAGACAGTATTATTTTCCCATCTTTCCAAAATTTACATTAATGTTTTAACTCTTCTTCTAAGTTTCTTTTGTGCTTTATGTTGCAAATGGATCGGGTTGAATCTAATATATGTAAATCTAAATTTGATTTTTTTTTAACATTCAGATTTGAAACTCAGATTGATTTCATATATTAGATACCATTAATAAATCAAACTAAAAATGTCAAAATATCATATGCTATAATAAAATGAACTAAAACCGGTTGATATTATTGTTTCTCCTAGATAAAATGAATTAAAAGTAACTTGTATATAATTGATCCTATGACTTTAATAAATATATAAAGTATTGATTATTTGTAGATAGTATATTATTTAAATTAATCCAACAAATTCATATCAGATCGGGGTGAACCCATTTTCAATCCAATTATAAATGAATTGAATATGGATCACCCTATACTCGATTGGTTTCAAATTCAAATTTGAAAATCAGATACCATTTAATTTACAGCCCTAATCTTAGGGTGAATAGAGATGCCTAACATCTTCATCCATTCACAAATGAATCCCTTAAATATTTGGTCACAACAAAATCTAAGGGGGTGCTAAAGCAAATAATAATGATGATGATGAAAGTCAAGCTAAAAATTTAATGTTGAAATTAACACCTAAGATGAAAATATAAAATAAACAGGATATATAAAAGGTATAAATGAAGAAAAGTTTATGGTTGCACTAAGATTTTTTATTAAATGAATCATAGCAAATGGCATATACTATCAACCACTCAAACTCGAAGAAAGTTTCCCTGGTTTTCTTTTAATCTGCTTGCACTACATTTATTTCTTAGTTTCATAATAAAATAATATTGATGGATTTTTTTTTTCTATTTATGTGTTATGCATCTAGAGAAAATCTCCTATTTTTTTTGTTTGGCAAGTAAAGTTTGCAGCTATAATTAGGACTACAAAGTAAGGTCAAACCTTCATATTTGAATTGGATGCATGTTGATATCCAAAAATTGATCCCTTAATTTTGATTCAAACCAATCTGTCGGATTCAGACTGGACTCAGACTAGATTGAGACAAATATTAATATATCTTCAATAAAATTACTTAGTGATACATTTTTCTTAATTGATAATCAAATGGGCGACGGGAATACCAGCAAATATTGATGTATACCAACTTTATCATTGATGTAGACATGTTAATTTCATGTACATGAAAACATATACAATCAAATTATCATTTGAATCGGATTCAAATTCGAAATCAAACAAATGGGTACTAGAAAATTGATTACCAATTATCAACTTTGTCTTATAGATCTGGCTCTAAAAGTGATATCAACTTGGTCATTATGAGAGTCCAGTGTTCATTGATTGAATGGAAATGCACGTGTAATGCAAAAAAGTGAAGCAGATTACGGCTCTCATTGTAAACGTGGACTAAGAAGAATAGTCGAGACATGCATATACACCAAACAGAGATATAAATAGAGAGAAAAGTAGATACTACACATGAATGGGCTTGCTTTCATTTATAGCGAAAGTTGATAAATGATTTAGAAATGTTCCACCAACCAATATTGTTGTAGGCCCAGAAATGGGCTGGCTCCAAGTGTTTGTTTCTGAGTATATAGGACAAATTAATTTCACATCAAAAGCCATGAAGTGATCAGATTTATTGTTTTCAAACTAGAAGTTGGACCATTTGGCAATAACTGAAGTGGCCGAAATGAAAGACTTGTTTTGTCTTTGACAAAGTACGTGCAGTTGCACATGCAAGAGTAGTAAAGATGAAGGAGATAGACAGGGCTGAAACTTTGGTTGGCTTGTGTTTGAACATTTTAGAGAATTTGAGTGGGGTTGTGTGGGCCTAGTGCTTTTATAAATGATTTGCGTCCAAGAAACAGATGAGTTAAAAATAAATGGAGATGGGGGATTATATGGCTTAGAGTGATTTAAATAAGAAGCCAAGGTATGTATGGTTATTATATAGTAAAGATACAGAACGTATCATAATATATGGTGGTTTATTGTTTTGTCTGGTATTAACCTTAATCTTTTGAAATTCACACATAAGATCCTTAAAAGCAATATGCCACAAACAATGCCTCGTTATGGTGACGAATAAGCAAGGGCTCTATATCCTTCTAGACAGGTGTAGATAAATAAATTAGTTCAAGAATCATGCATGATTCAATTAAAAGACTTGGAATATAGGAAAATTAACAAAAAAAAAAGACTATGGAATTAGTAATCGCAATAAAAAGGAGAATAACCAAGCTTGTTTTGGAAAAGTACGAAGCAGAAAAAGCTTAAGAAATTCATGGCTATAAACTATGGTACACTAGAGATGGATGTCTAGAAATGGAATAGCAATAATAGTAGACAAAGGATTTAATTTTGTAATAATAAATGTTAAAAGAGTTTGAGATAAAACAATTTTAATTAGAGTTATTTTAAGGAAATCAATATATTACTTAATTAATGCTCATGCACCTCAAGTGGGATTAAAACAAAACATTAAAAATAATATTATGAAAACTTCGAAAAACTAATCAATAAAATTTTAAATCAAGAATAGATTTTGTTTATAGGAGATTTAAATGGGTATGTGATGTTGTCAAATATGGGGTGTTCTGAATCAAGGACATAGTCAGATAAATCCTACCAACTAGATGAAGTTGAGGTGGCAGGACAAAGATGTGAACCAAGGTAATCTACGATCACAAGGAAGATCAAAGGCCTCAAGAGTTGTTACTCCACTAGGCACTCCAACACTCAAGTCAATAAGAGATGGGAGATCGGTCAAGACAAGCTGGGGAGAATAGGCTAGTCTAGACCGAGGTGAATACAAGGGGTGCTAAAGTAGGTTGAGAGTCAAAATGTCCTTTAACTTGAGGGGGAGATGCCTTTATAAAGCCAAACATACGTGTCGTAGTCGGATAAGGTCCATGGGGTTGTTGGGATGAGGTCACTCGCCGAAGTTCCTAGGGGATTCCCCTTTCACCGATGAGGCGTATTTCAATGTCCGCGCAGAACTCTATCTCCTTGATGCACTTTCCCATGGCACAACCACATTGAGTGGTGCTAATGTGGTCTGAGGAGTCTATCATGTCAGCCATAAGGATGGACACATGGTGACTTCAGCTAGATCAGACCACTTAAACACCACTCCCCCAGTTCTGAAGTCTAGGAGCACAATGCTTGGTTGTGGTGGAGTGGAAGATCTCTTAAGTCCTCAATTGAAGAACTTCAATTTCTTGAGTTGGTCAAATCTTGGTTGGACTGGGTCGACGGGTCAACTGGCTGGTTTGGGATTCCTACCATCAACTGTACAGATTGAAGATTGTGTCATTTTGTCTTCCCAAGGTTATGCTCATACGGATGCAGCATTTCATCTGAACTATTGGCTCCATTTGATTTGGATAATTGGCTATCTCCATATAAGGAGGGAGTGGGGTGAGCTATTTCACATTGTCATTTTGAGAGTGAGTGTGCCTTGGAGTTTGGTTGATACTTTGGACTATTTTCCTTGCTTGGTGCTTCAGGTGACCCAAGCTCTTTTTTTTCTCGGTAAGAAGTCCTCTACTTTTTCTTCTTCTCTTCTTTGTTCACTAGCTATACCTCAAGAGGTGAAAGTTTGTATAGTCCTCGGTTTGAGGTGGCTGAGGTTAGGGTGCATGAGACAGACGCCAGCATGGCCAAGGTCGATGTGGAGGAAGAGATTGAGGTCTAAGAGTATTCGGCACTAGAGAGGCTGTTGAGATTGAGGAAGAATTGGAAGAAAGTCAAATCCTTAAGAGGAGGTTTGAGGAGTGGTTCTCCTTGGCTCCCTGTGGTCTTTCCTTAGCCAATATGGTCCATATCTGGGAGGTGTATAGCATTCCTAAAGAGTTTTGAGTTGAGGTGTCTAGGGATAGGTGAGTAGGCCACCTTGTCCCATCTCAGCGAGATTTGTGTGTATGAGCACAACACGATCGTCGGTCTTAGATTTCTCTTAGACCTAGGGGTTATGACCGTGCTAAGGTGGTATCGAGTCTAGCCCATCTAGTTGATGCCAAATTCATTTAGGTATATGGTGGGGCAGCTTTGTTATTGCACCCTTCGGGACATACAGATCACCCTACCAATGTTTATGTATTTCCTCCACTTGAAGAAGCACTCTTAGGGGCTCGTTAGAGCCCCCTCCTAGATCAAGCACTGGAAGGAGATCTTCTTTTTTGTCAAGAACTGAGATGGATGGTCGTTCTCTTCCATACTAGCCATCCCTTGAATGAAGGACAAGGCCCCCATTGAGGACGAGATGTCGATGAAGGAAATAGCAACCATAAGAAGGGTAGTGTGGGTGCACATCAAGGAATACACCTCTTCTGACATGCTGATCCACACTGGGTTGATGCACCCCTTAGTCGATCAGCTCCAGTCTAGTTTTTCCATCCTTTGGTTTGAGTTCTGCTCCTATTCATTCATTCTATTTACTGATTGATGTGGTTATCTTATGTAGATCTAGACATGCTAGCACTGATGACTATATCAGATGTATGTAGGCCATGACTGTATGGAAGGAGCAAGCAGCGAGGACTTCGACCATGTTGTTGGGGGCTATGAATTTCCAATGCCACTCCATGGAGACACTACTCTTTGGCATTCGAAGAGGCCAAAGTCTATGGAGGTGGTTGTTGTGGTGGATTCCGAGGAGGCTCTATAGCTACAAAAATCGCTTTCAACTCCAAGGGGGATGCTCCGAGGTAGGTTCAGACTGAGAGCGGTGATGTCATTGATATCTATGTGCTGTGCTAGACGGTTCATAGCGATCTGGGACTCCTACCTTTGGCAAAAAGTCCTATGGTCGACCACTTTGGGTCTCATTGGCCAAGGTGCTTCCAAGCTCTCGACACTATCAGGGAGCTCGATGGCACCTAGTCTTGTAGGGCTCATGCTCTTTGGTTGGGCTAGACATGCTCCTTAGATAGCTCTACCTCGATCCGAGTCAAGTGTGTGTCTAGAGTTCAATAGCCACCCTCTTTCCATTTGTGGTAGAAGCATTGTTCTCATAGTGCCCAGTTAGGGCTGGTTTGACTCCAGGCCATGGATGTTTGTGGTCGGTTGGGCTTTTGTGCAAAGGTCATCGAGCCTTGGTCGTTTGAGGTCAGCCTAGCTAGTGTGTGTAGTGATTGTCGGGCTTCAGCCATTAAAGGTTGGCCAAACCTATGTGTGTATAATGACCTTAGGTCCTTGGCCATAAGAAGTTGGCCAGATCAATTGGTTGAGAAGCAAGAAATTCTTTATTTATCTCAATGTGTAGTACAAGAGTTGTGTGGCCATCATTATAGCTTGACAACGATTATTGATAGTACATCCTCAAATTCCTAGTGTTCTAGTTCCCAAGCACCCTTGTCACTTGAGTACAATGACCTTGAAAAGGATGAGGTCCCCTGTCTTGAACACTTTTAGGTGGGCCATGGCGTCATAGTACTTGGCGATCTTTTGTTGTTGTGCCACCATCCTTACATGTGCTCATTCTCAGGCCTCTCCCAATAGGTCAAGCTCAGCCCATAGGTCCTCGTTGTTTGCTCGTTCATTATAGAGCTTCATTAGTAGTGTGGGGGATCCAATCTCACCAGGGATCACTTTCTTGTCTCTAAACGCCAGACTAAATGGGGTTTCCCAAGTGGCTATCCTCGATGTGGGATTATAAGTTCAAAGAATGCTCAACAAGTCTTCTACCCACCTGCCTTTAGCCTTATTGAGCCTTGCCTTCAGGTCATGTAGTAGGGTCCGATTGGTTGCTTTGGTTTATCCATTGTTGTAGGGTCAATGTGCTAACATTGTACGGTGGTCTATTCTAGGCTCAGTGCAAAAGTTTTTGAAGTTCTTTTCAGTGATGAGCTCCCGAGGGATACCAAATCGACAGATGATGTTCCTCTAAAGGAAGCATTGAACATTTTGGGTGGTGATTCATGTTAGGGGTTCGGCTTCGACTCACTTGGTGAAGTAGTCTACAACAACAAGGAGGAACTTTTTCTACTTGACCGTGGTAGGGAAGGCTCCAATGATATCCATGCCCCACTAAGCGAAAGGCCTGTTAGACAATGTATGCCCTTAGTTCCAATCAGATTAATGTATTGATGCATTTACTGTAAATGAATAAAAGTACATAATTGATTCATGTTATAATTGGAGTGTTTCTATGTAATTATCTATAACATTTATGAGACTCGTGTTAGTTTAGAATATTCTCAGCCATTGGATAGACTTGGGGAAGTTTATCCTACTAAGCTTGACACTAAAGTGCTGCCAAGAAGGTTGAGGCAGCTTGTCTTAGCTATCAGGGTTGGACCCAAAGCACATGTAGTGTGTGCTTGTTTGAAACACTGAACCCGAACCATTTATCAATTATGTGCTGGACCTCAAAGACTGATGGGCAAAATTGGAAAGTTACACCTAACTCCTAGACTCAATTATGGTACTGCACTGGGTGTTAGATTGGGTTGTCTTTGATGTGCCAATTAGTTAGATCCTTTAGGGTCAAAACCTAGGTATGTTGGGGTAGTCTAAGAATTCACTCGATTGGGTGATCATAGTGACATGATCGGCCCCTTTGTTGGATAATGTGAATGATCGGGACTACACTCTCTCTAATGGAAACCAAAACAATCGTCAGTCGATTTCAAACTTGTTTAAGATTTGTTTTTGCAAAATATATTTATAAGATAATATATATATATACATACATATATATATATATATATATTCTACTTTTAAAGAAAATGTTTGCAAAAGGTTTTAATTCACGGGATCCATTCGAACAGAGAGTGCAACATTGCACCTTGTAGCCAGGGGAGAGGTCTTTCCTTATCGGATAGTGCTTGATCATTAAGGGCTGAGAGGTTAAGTGTAAGAGACTATTTAGGGTTGTTTTACCAGATGGGCTAATCTCACTTAAGACCATTATCCTTGGGCCTTCATAGGATGGCTAGACTTAAGGACCATTTAATATAAATGTTGTATCCATTAAGAGCCCATACTGATGGACTCGGGGGTTTACTGTACTTGATAGTGAATTCAACTAGGCTTTTTCACAAAAGCTAGGCTAAACCCATATGGGCTTATGTGAGGTCATTGTTGGGGTCCCACGCCATACAAAGAGAAACAAATTGGCCAGCAACTAATTGGGGATGTGAGCCACTTGCTTAATGGGCCTAAAGCCCATAATTAATTGGATTAATTAAGAAGTCACATGACAGCTTAAACTGTCATGTGACTTGGGCGAATATGGGTTTAGCTAAGCCTTTAGGATAAGGGGATATCTTATCCACTTAAAGAGTCCAAATCCAAATAAAGATTTGGATTAGGAAGCACCTAATTGGATTAAGAGAGCTAATCTTTAAGGCTTATAAATAGAAGAGGGCGAACTGCTACAGAACACATTGCTCCCAGCTCTCTCTCTCCTTCTTCTCTTGCCGCCATACAAGCCCAGTTCTTGGACTGATAGAGATCAGTTCTCACTTCTGATTTTGTGAGAAAAATCAGAATAGTTTCGTGCTCACCTCCCTTTCTCAATCCAAGCTGTTGGATTGTAGTTCTTGCTAAAGGACTGCATTGTTGAATCGACTTAAACGAAAGTTGTGCCATCTTTAGTGGAAGTTACTTTTGGTACCCTCTTTGGGTGTGAACACCCACTTTGGGAACTACACATGTGGAATCTGTATCAGGTATTCTTCTCCCTTTCTTTTGGTTTCAGATCTGGTTCGGTTTCAGTGCAAGAACAATCCTTGAAAAATAAGATTTTTCTAAAACTAAGAATACGATTCCTAGAAGGGTAAAAAGAAAATTTTTGAAATCTTGCCCAGCCATCTAGCATGGTTCAGCCATCCATATGATGGATTTTCCCATAATTTAGTGGTATTAGAGTGAAGTTCAATCCTGAACTGGAATTAAATCATATCTAAAATTAAACCAAAATCGGTAGAGCTGTTCTACTTGAGTTGCACAATTTGTAGTTTACTAAGAAATCGATTCTCAAATTTGGGTGATTTGATCTGAAATTAATTTTATTTTATTCTACAATAATTTTATAATTGTTGTTCTATTATTATTTCTTGATTTTTTTGGATTGTTGGTGTGATGGAGATCGAATTCTTTATTGGCACCAAGATTTGTGCACCCTGCTATTTATTTATTTGATCATTGGTTGTAAATGATTTTTTTTTATTTTTAGAAAAAATGTATTAGGATTTATTCTGATGTAATTAATAGAAAATTAGGGTTTTTTTATTTTTTTACAATGGAAGACTTGTTGGAGCACACGAAGGAGAAGAATAAATTTTGTAGAAAAATTTTGCAATTAGCAATTAACAATTTGTTCCAGGTTTGCAGTTCGTCTGGATCAGATTCGGACCATCACACTTTTAGCCCTGGATTATGCGTTTGTGCTATGATTGATTGCCAATAATCAGTTGTTAATAATTTTAGATTGAAATCTTGAGAATTGTAGCATGTTTTGGACACCAAACCCTAGGCCGAATTGACCTAGTTTGGTCCAAACTGGTTGGATTGAACCCATGGTTCAATGGGGTCTAATCTCAACCCCATGGGTCATGTCTTAGGTGGCTCAAATTCGGTTATGGGCCAAGGGTTTGATGGCCCATCACATGGTACAATTCGTCCCTCCCTTGTAAAACCTAATTTATGTTAAGTTAAAGCAGCATCAGCCCAACTGCTATATGGGTCGAACTGCTCTTTGCAGTTTAGCCCATACACATAGATGATATTATATGATAATTCATGGGCCTTAATGGGCTGATTTTGTGTTAACTTAAATTAATTAGAGTTTTACAAGCCATTAATTGATTGAATCAATTTGTGATTATGTGAATGCTTGTGATGTGCTGAATGTGATTTGTATATAGGCCATAAGTGCTTGGACCATGTTTAATCATATGTGGCTCTCTACAAACACCACGGCTGAATGCACATCATTGCCATGGTGCCCTCACATCATTGGATGATCTCCCTTTTCAATGGGCCTCCTGATCAATTTCCTCCCAAGAGGAACCCCGTAGAACCCTATCTTGTTTTGGGCCCATTTGAATTTGACTTTATGAAAGTCAGTGGGAGCCACATTGGTATGACCTAAATCAGACCTAGGGATTGTTTTATTTGTTTCCTCCAGATTAATATAAGTGCAAGTGATAGGGAATATCATATGATGAATTCTCTAGACGCCTTCGTCATTAGCATAAAGGCGAGCTGAGTCAGTGGGTGGAGATGCACCATAAAATTGGGCTGTTCATTTACTGGTCCAGTCGGTTGGATTGCTTCATAAGATGATAGGGGTATCATAGATTGATGTAAGAGAGGCCTATCCTAAAATGGTAAGGTCATTCTTTACTTGGGGACTTTTGCAACTGTTGCAGCTACAACCATAGGAATTGTAGATTTAGTTTTCAAAGAAGGCATTGTAAGACTTAAAGATTGTCTTTATGCACCCTTACTAAGAAGAAATTTGATTTCTGTTTCAAAACTTCGCAATGATGGTTAATCTATTCTATTTGGTGATACGATTACTATTAAATTGAATAACAAATTCTTTACTCACAGAGAACTTGAGAATGGTCTCTATGTCTTCTTTCCTTCTTTGGAAACAATCATAATCGAAACTACATAAGAAATTATTCCCAACAAAAGAACACGTGATGCGGTTAATCCAACGTGCCTTTGGCATTACCGACTTGTTCATATCAACATAGAACGTATAACAAGATTAATAAAGGATGGTCCTTTGGATTTTCTAACTATAGAAGATCTTCCAACCTGTGAACCTTGCCTTCAAGGTAAGATGACAAAATGACCATTTATGGGAAATCCTGAAAGATCTATGGGCACACTTGACCAGATACATACTAATGTATGTGGTCCCATGAATGTTAGGCATGCAACCAACACTATTATTTCATAACCTAATGAGACATAAGTCTGAATCCTTTGAAAAGTTCAAGGAGTTCAAATAAGAAGTCAAGAAGTAGTTGGAGAGATAGATCAAAGCCCTTCGATCAGACCAATGAGGCGAATATCTCTTCGATGAATTCAAGGACTACCTAAAGGATAATGAAATTGTATCACAGTTATCTCCTCCTGCTACACCAATTCCCTCCCTCTCTTTTTCATTTATTTTGCATTACTTTCAAAGACTTCTAGTATCCAAATATTGGGACATTCAAGGAAAATCTCACAAAGCTCAACTATTTAAGTAGTGAATTATTATAAATGTACTAGACAAAAGGAAAAGTAAAAAAAAACATCCAAAGATGGCCTCCCTTCATTTCATTGATAAAAATTGATACATGGAATGGATTACAATTTAAGAATAGTACTTTTTTCACTTGATCTAAGTTGACTGGCTCTGGGAGGTCATCATCATCCATTTTGTTGAGTATTAGTACTCCTCCAAATAACCTCTTTTTAACAATGTAAGGGCCTTCATGGGTGGGAATGAACTTGCCCATTGTCTTTGGCTAATTCGGAATAGTTCTTCTAAGCACCAATTCACCCGGCTAC
Source organism: Nelumbo nucifera (assembly GCF_055504915.1). Classification (NCBI taxonomy): domain Eukaryota; kingdom Viridiplantae; phylum Streptophyta; class Magnoliopsida; order Proteales; family Nelumbonaceae; genus Nelumbo; species Nelumbo nucifera. Next base: position 47,210,639 of record NC_142655.1, read on the forward strand.
ACATCTCGAGGCCGTACTCTCTTGTTGAATGCACGTGCCATTCGCTGTTGATAGGCTTAAGTATGAGCCATAGCTCTTAATCGTGCTTCATCTAAGAATGCCAACTACTCATAATGCGTTCGGACCCAATTTGTCTCTAGAATCTCCGACTCTAATATCACACATAAAGATGACATTTCAACTTATTCTAGTAGGATTGCCTCCATGCCATACATTAAAGAATATGGTGTTGCCCCAGTTGATGTCCTAATTGACATGTAGTAAGCCGAGAGAGCATATGGTAACATGTCTTGCCAAGACTTGCAGGTAAGAGACATCTTTAGGATTTTTTCGATGTTCTTGTTTGCAGTCTTTACTACTCCATTCATTTGAGGTCAATAAGGGGATGAATTCAACTGTTTAATCTTGAAATGATTGCAAAGGGCAGTGACTTGCTTTCCAATGAAATTTTTTCCATTATCTGAGATGATCTTGCAAGGTGCTCTGTATTTGGCAATGATGTTGCTCTTGATGAATTGAACTGTCTTGGTCATTGTTGGACGGGCTATGAACATTGTTAATATCCACTTAGTGAAATAATCAATGGCAACCAAGATGAACTTGTACCCATTTTTTTTAGGTTGTAGTGAACCGACCATGTTAATTTTCCATACTTAGAAAGGCCAAGGTGTAGTAAAACAATATAATTCTAAGGGAGGTGCATTTATCTTTCGATCAAAGACTTGACAAGCATGACATTTTTGCACATGTTGACAACAATCCTCATCCATTTTCATTCAATAAAATCCCATTCAGAATGACTTTCTGGTCAACATATGTCCATTCATGTGAGGGCCACATATGCCACCATGTACCTCCTCCATCTTTCTTTCTACTTCTTCATCTATACATATCAACCAAGGTAGTCTTGGGGACTTTTGATACAATATCCCCCCTACTATGATGAAATGCCCTGCTAGCCTGGTAATAGTTCTTCTCACCTTGGGATCTGCCCCTTCTGGAAATTCTTGGTGCTCGAAGAAATTCTTGATGTCATAAAACCACGGTTTACCATCTAACTCTTTATCTTCTATTATGATTGCTAGTATGTTGCATACGTAGGCGATATCACTATACCAACTTAAATCAATCGGTTATGTTGCCATGTTGGGAGGTAAATGCATGGTTGATCCAAGGGAGGCTAAAGCATCCGCAAAGCGGTTGTCTTCTCTAGGTAGGTAATTGAAGAAAATGCACTTAAACTTTTTAATCAACTCCTTGAGACAATTATGATACAATGCTAGTCTCTCATCTCATACTTCCCAATCACCCTTGGCTTGACTAATGACCAAGAAAGAGTTTCCATAAATCTCCAATTCATCAATGCCCCAGTCCAGTGCCTTTTGGACTGCTCTTTGGCATGCTTCCCATTCACATGTATTATTGGTGTTGGGAAAGTCCTGACAGATAGATAAAGGAAAGTGAGTGCCTTGGAGGTCCACAAGGATCATTCCCACTCCTCATCCACTTTGGTCTGATTCTCTATTAAAGTATGCCTTCCACCTTTTCCTCACTTGTATTTCCAAAATGGTTTCATTTGGAAAACTTGTTGGAATTGCCTCATAATCTAAAGTGGGGTTATTAGCTAAATGGTCTGCAAAGGCTTGCCCTTTCATTGCATTTTGGGTCACATACTTGATGTCATATTCAAAAATGAGCATGATCCAATGAGAGACTCGACTAGTAACTATAGGTCTCTTGAACAAATACTTGATGGGGTCCATTCTAGAGATGAACAATACCGAATGAGCTAATAGGTAATGACATAGCTTCTGAAAGGCCCAATGAGGGCTAGACATATTTTTTCTAGCATAGTGTACCTTGTCTCATAGTCATAGAGTTTCCGACTTAGGTAGTAAGCGACTCTTTTCTTTTTACCTATCTCATCATGTTGCCCTAGTATGCATCCAATGGAATCTTCCTATACTAACAAATACATAAGCAAGGGCTCCCCAAGCCTAGGGAGAGCTAATACTGGTGGATTGGTCAAGTACTCCTTAATTTTGTCAAATGCTTCTTGATAGTCTTTATTCCATTTCACTAGGGTATTCTTCCTTAGTAACTTGAAAATTGGTTAGCATATTGGCGTAAGTTGCACTATGAATCTATAGATATATTGCAATCTTCCCAAAAAACTTCTAACTTCCTTTTCTATTTGGGGAGGAGGAAGCTCAACAATGGCTTTGACCTTAGTAGGGTCAATCTTAATCTCTTTTTGACTAACAGTAAAGCCCAATAACTTTCCTAATGGTGCCCTAAATATGCATTTCTGGGGATTTAACCTAAGGCAGAATTTCCTAAGTTTTTCAAATAGCTTCCGGAGGTCCTTTAAATGATTCTCTACCTTTTTGGACTTGGCAATCATGTCATCCTTGTATACCTCCAATTCTCTATGTATCATGTCATGAAAAAGCGTTGTCATTGCTCTTTGATAAGTTAACCCAACATTCTTAAGCCCAAATGGCCTGACCTTGTAGCAAAAGGTTCCCCATGGTATTATGAAAGTCGTATTTTCTTTGTCCTCCTCTGCCATTTTGATCTGGTTATATCTCGAAAATCCATCCACGAAAGAGAACATTTCATGTTCTGCTGTGTCATCAACAAGAATGTCAATGTTTGGTAAAGGAAAATTACCCTTGGAACTAGTTCTATTTAAATTTCGGAAATCCATGCACGTCCTAACCTTTCCACCCCTTTTTGGCACTAGTACAATGTTGGCTAACCATTTAGGGTGCATTGCTGCTTCTAGAAATTCCACTTCAAACTACTTAACCTCTTCTTGAATTTTTAGAGACCACTTTGGATGGAGCTTCTTGAGCTTTTGCTTTACTAGCTTTGCATTGGGATATATGGGAATCTTATGTACCACCAACTATGTGTCCAATCCTAGCATATCTTTATAGGACCATGCAAACACATCCCTGAATTCTTTCAACAATTCTATTATGTCAAATTTCCGCTTTGGGATTAAATGGCTCCCAATTTTTACCAACTTTGGGTCATCATCAGTTCTAAGATTAACTTCTTCTGAGTCAGCTTCTAGTCTTCTTTCCTCTTTCCGTTCAATCTAATTAAGGATACTTTGAGGGATATCCTCCTTAGGAGGTTCTTCCTCAATCCCCATGAGAGCAAAGTCTAAATCAAGGTCAAAGTCATAGGCTTGTGAAATGGGTTCGGGTTCCTACAAGATCAAAAGGAGGAATAAACATGGAAACTAGAAATGGAGAAAAAGGAGATTTTTCAAAAAAAGGCAGTCAGGCCCAGGCTATGAACTAAGGCTGCCTAGGTACCCTTTTAAGGGAGATCAGGCCAATCATAGTTCAAGCAAAAGGATTTTCATTTCATTTGGATCAATGAAGTATAAAAATTACTTTTGGAATTGAAACACAGGGTAAAAAGCATTGACCCCCTAGTCTGAGAATTACAACTTAACAAGCCTCAAGAGAAGGGGCCTCTAGGCTCACGGTAGTTGGAGAAGACATCTAGTTATGAGCAGGCTCTCATAAAGGGACAATTAACTGGGAAGGGTCTGCCATGAATTTGCCTCCTATCGCACATACATCTCTATCCAAGGATTCCCAAATGGCATGATCCTCGAGCTTGTCAATTACCTCTGGTCTAATAAGGAAACCTTGCCCCAATTGATGGGACAACAAGTTTTGTAGATCACCTCAGTCTCCTCTTCCTCCTGAGCATTTGATGATGAGCCGATGTCCTTCTGATCTTCTTGGTCTTCAAGAAAAAGCAGTGAAATGTCTGGGATGTCAAGGGGGGTTTCAGGGGTTGGTGTTGGTTTAGGCATGGTTGTTGGGTTACTAGGTTTGACAAAATGAAGTGGTGTTGAAAGGGGTACACCTTTTTTCATCCCACCTCATGGGCCAAACAGGTCCTGCTCATTAGGTTTATAGCCCACTTCAAATCGAGGGAGAGATTCCTTAGCCTTAATAAGGTTCAATTTCCCATGTTGCTTGATACCTAACCCTTTGCCAGGGTCGAATTTCATATGAGCCATCATTTGGAGGGGTGGTGCTATCCTTTATTGAACTTTTTTTTCCTCTTGGACCTTCTCGGTGGAATTCACTTCTTCAAACTAGTAAGAGAAGAAACCTAGACCTTCCTCTAGGTGTTGAACTAATGATTATATTGCTGGTGCAATTTGACTGTACCCTAGGATTGTAATGAGTTCATTATCATGGACCAACTTTAATCTCTAGTGAAGGGAAGATGGCATGACTCTAGTAGAATGAAGCCAAGGTCTCCTTACTAATAGGGTAAATACTTTTGAATGTTTGGAGCTTGGAACTAAATTTGATAAGTAACCTTTCCAATGGTCACATTAAGTGTTACATATCCTAAATTTGGCCTAACTGAATTGTCAAAAGCCCTTACCGCAATAAGTATCTGCTTCACATCATGTATACCCATTTCAAGTGCTTGTAGTATTCCGAGAGTGCAAACATTTAAACTGGACCCATTAACCACCAAGACAATAGGGACCCTCATTCCTCTACAAGTCACTGTGATATACAATGGAAGATTCTGAGTAAAACCGTTTATTGGGATCTCATCATCTGAAAAGATTATGACTCAAGGAACCAAAATCATGCTGACCATATGTGCTAGCCTTTCTGGTTCTATACTTGGGAGGACAAGAGTCCTCTTGAAAACTTCCATAACTTCATTCCTATGATGTTCTAAAGACAATAACAACACAAGTATTGAAATTTGTGTTAGTATTTTTGTAAGCTGATCCACTATGTTGTATCGAGAGTTTTCAATGGATCTTAAGAAATCATCCATCTCCTTATTTTTGCTCCCTTTATCCGACTTTTCCTCTATCTTGGCCTTTCCTTTATCCACTGCCCCAGTCACTTGTCTTGGGGGTAAAAATCTTCCAGATCTTAATAATGCTCCACATTCTGGGTCAGCTTGACCAATATGTGCTACCATTAGCTCGGTGTAATAGTTTTAAGGGACTTTGGATGAATTTTCTTTGTAGAGTTCTGGGTAGGGAATGACAAAGGGTTTTCGTGGGAGGTCAACATTGGATATAGTGGAAAGGGTGAAAGAGGTATTGGTAGACTGTAGGATGTAGAAGGGAGGTTTAATAGTGCAAATGGTGTTAAAAGGTGGTTGAATGCATGGTACTAGTACTGTAGGTAGGGTCCCTATCAGAACAATCAACACTATGGGGTCCATGAGCTACCTCTCTTCTTCGATGGAATTAATGTTATTGCCTGGTCTTGCTTCGTATGGTGGCATGGGATTTCTAGTGATCCCCATTGGTTTCTACTTTAGTTGCTCTACTTGAAAGGTGATGTGTCCATAGTCAATCAACCTTTGAACTGCATACTTAAGTTGCCAACACCTATTAGTCACATGCCTTGCGCCTTAGTGGTAGGAATAGTGGGCATTTTCATTATACCTTCTTGGCTTGGGTTCCAGTCACAATTTCCATATCAACAAACTTAAGTACCCTTCTTTGACCAATGCAGGCAATAACTGAGAGTGAGGGTATGGAAAGGGGGTGAACTCTATCCTTTTCTCCTTTTGGATATGGTCATGGAGCTGCTATGGAGTGGGTGGCTGGTATGGTCGTTGAGCTAGCACTGGGCAAAATGGTTAGGGTGTGATAGGCACTAGTAGTGATGGTGCAGGTAAGTAAAATGGTGGTCGAGGATTGCTAGAGTGAGTGGCTGCAACAAAGTTAGGCCGAACATGTTGGTAAGAAGATGAGGAAACAACATGCACTTTACTTTCTGGCTTCTTCTTGATGTGGGTTTTCTGACAAAGGTTTGGGATGGGCCAACTCCCACCATTGAGGGATTCATTCTTCCAAACCTCACGGCCTCCTCGATCCTAGTGGTCCCCCTAACAACCTCATTAAAACCCTTGAGAGGTTGGCAATCAACATTGAATAATATGGCTCGCCTAATATTCTTATGAACATCCTTACAATTTCCTCTTTAGGCATTGGATACCTCAGTTTTGATGCCATTTCCCTCCACCGATACGCATGCTCAAGAAAATTTTCTCCTTCCTTCTGTGACAAGGCTTCTAAGTCAGCTCGATCGGGGAGCAGTTCCATGTTAAAAGATTAATGATCCATAAAGCTTCAGAAACTTGCTTCCAAGACTTCTTCTTTGCAGGGCCTAACATGGCAAACCAGGTACATGCATCTCCTGTCAAACTGTTTTGGAACACCTGGATAAGGGGCCTCTCATCTGACCCATATTGGAATATATCACCACGGAAGATCTTAAGGTGGGTTTGAAGGCAACCTTTTCCATCATACTTCTCCAATTCAAGTAATTTAAACTTTTTTGGGAGTACTGGATTAGGGTATAAGCACAATTCTTTTAGTTCATAGTTCCCAGGTTATGAACCCCTTTCAATTTTTGGATTTCTTCCTTCATTTTCTCCAATTCTTCCCTCATAGAATCATTTGCAAGCGAGACTGGCTTGAGTTGGAGGATAGATTGGGAAACACGAGGGTCTTCTTCTTCAAAGTCATCGACTTGGTTGACTATTGGAGCTGCTAGTTGCTTGGTGAAGACGGTTGACTATTAGGTAGTGGCCTGGGGGTTGGTGGCATTTCTTTCTGAAAGTGAATCAACCTGAGCAAACATTTCTGAAAGCTTTTCCTAAAGATGGAGAAAATCGCTGTATGAAATAGTAGTGGGTGTAGCGGTCTCCACATTAGTCATGTCTTGCTACCCTAAGCCCTCCAAGGTTGTGCCTTTGGTTGCCATGGTGTGGGCGAATGACTGGGTTACAACTTCATTGGTCCTCGTGTTAGCCTAGAGTAGGTAAAAAATTATTCACTGATTGAATGAGAGAAGACAAAGAAGTCGATTTTCAACACCTGATTTTTTTATTTTGATTTTTGATGATTTTGATTCTATTTGTTGAATTTTATAAACTTAATTTTGATTTTAATATTTGATCAATTTTTTTGAATATTTTGATATTTGATGTGTTAATTTGATAATTTTGCCTTGATCTAGGTTTTTTATGTTTGATGAGTTGACAAATTATTATCAATGAATTTGATAATTTTATTTTGATGATTTTGTTATTTGATGTTTTATTTGGTGACTTTTGGTTTTGTTGATTCGGTGAATTTAATACTTTTGGTAAAGATGCTCGATTCGAATTTTAAGATTGTTTGTTAGCTTTGAAGTTTGATGCAACCTACTAGAATGGTATATTCTCCTTAAACAGTTAATGTGTTTAATTGGTATTTGAGTGAGGCAATAATGACCCAAAAAGAGATAGTATCTTCATTAATGTTCACTACATCCATTTTTTCCAAAAGTAAAAGGAAATACAACAATCCTGATTAGTTGGGAGGAATGTCAATGCCATAGTAAGTCAAGGTGCCTTCAAGTATTGCCATTAGATATGCCACTTGCACTATGTATGCTTCCATGTGGTTGACTAATTATTCATATCTGATGTTGGCGCTAGTAGCCCCATTCTTAGATTGATGGAGCTGGTGGTGAGTTTCATTGGCTTTGACTTCCAACATTTGCTTCTCTTGAAATGCCTCTGATAATTTCTCAACTATCTCAAGATGGCTTGTTTGGGCTTCACTCAACTCTTTCCTTTGATTTTCCAATCTCTCATTTAAATCCATAATTTCCTTCCTTAAATCGAACTCTTTTATTTCCATTTTCCGCTTTTGGTTTATTTGCTCTCTTATTTGCTTCCTTATAGAAGCATTGTACCTCCTGATCCTTACTTCTTGCTCCTCATTTATGGGTCATCTAAAGGTGGTTTGAGAGATTCCTTTGATATAGTACCTTTGGATGGAGACCTTACTGGTGTGGGTAGCTTGGGTTGTGGCACCAGAGGTGACAGGAAACTTTGACTACACAACCAATCCATCTATGTATGATCACACATTGGCTTGGAGGTTGGAAACGAGGTTGGGAATTGGTTGGAATGAACTGTAAGAGGCCTAATTGCCTCATGACTCATATTGGGACATATGGCGTCGATCTGTATAAACCTGCTAAAACCATGTTTTGTCTTCCTTCTACGATTGAATGGGGTTGATTACACCCTTCTTGAACGGACAACCAAATGTTCAAATTGATCTTTCCTTCTGTGGCCCTTTGCAATAATGCCAAGTTTTGCTTCTCTATCAAGACTGCTGCTTATGGATTAGTGCTCAATATTTCTTTTCAGTGTGGATGACCAAATACGACAGATGTTGTATCAACCATAACTGTAAGATCAAGAGGGAGCCACGAAATGGCCATGCTCTATGTGTCTGCAACATGGTTAGGCACATCAAAATTTATGCTAAGATCATGGGGAGCAAGGTGACTGATGATGTTTCTTTAATTTGATGCAGCACTATGACCAGTCTTGCATGAATCCTTTTGCAGTCAAGTGGGAAGAGGATATGTCCTACAGTGGCTATGAACAAGGCATTTTGTTGTCCTTCCCTATCCTTCTCTAGCTTATCTGGTTTAAAGATTTGGGTGCTGCGGCTTAGGAGAAACTAAACTGTGTTGGATTCTTCATCTGCCATCTGTGTAGTTGGGGTTTTTTGCATGCTAAGAATTGGCATAGGTCTACTTTGTACTCTTGCTTGGAAATTGGAAAGGCAATCTCATCTTCGATGGGCATTCACAAGAGATAAGCTACCTCTTCTAATGTTGGACACATCTCAATTTCTCCAAGAGGGAAGACCATTTTTTTTGGATCCCAACATTCAAAAGCCGCCTTAAGCATTGGCTATTCCAACTGCACTAGTGATAAGTTCATAACATTTTCCCAATGGGGAATTCCTCCAATGACTCTAATGTCATCTTCATTTTCGAGAATCCGATCTTTAAGGGGCGCACAACATCCTAGATATTCAAAAAAGGCTCGATCCAGTTTCTACCAAAAAAAGAAGAGAGTTAGTAGGCCATTATTGTAACACCCTTAGTTCATTTTAAATAAAAGAATGTGAACACCAATGAAGTATTGTTTAATACTTATTAAAGGATGATTAGTCCTTTAGCCATACTTGTACTTACTAGATTCCACTAGACAAAGGTTATGCAATAGAATAGAATATCTTTTGGTATTGGTTAAATGGATGTTAGGCCCTTTACCATACGCATACCTACTAGACATTATAGAATTCGAAGTGCATCGATTGGGAGGAGAAGTATCTTTTGATATTGGTCAAGAGAGGGTTAGACCCTTGCCATATGCATACCTACTAAATATTTCCAAGAAATAAGGAGGGTCAAAATGGTCTTTTAATGCTACTTCTCAAGAGATGAACTCTTAGAGTTATGCATTTACTTAGCCTTGAGATGGGCATAGGATGAAGAATAATAGAAGTCAACATTTTGATACTATTTCTCAAGAGTTGAGTTCATAGAGTCATGCATCTACTTACCTTGAGATTGGCACATGATGACACACATAAGAAGTCAAAATTAGCCTTTTAATTCTTCTTCCCAAGAGCTAATCTCATAAGGGCATGCATCTACTTAGCCTTGGGAACAATAACCTTGAGTGGCAAGATAGGCTTCTTGAAGTATTTCAAATGGGAGCTTTATATTTAGAGAACTTAATGGATATCTTAAAGGATACTTTGATGTTTTTTTTTCAGATTAAGCTTTTGGTTTTAAGGGATTTAAGGTTTATTTAGATCTTACTTCCAAGGATGGCAACCATATAGTGCAACACTCTTTATTGTCATAATCCTAATTATGCTAAGGTCCTTCTATCCTACTTCTATCCAAGGCTCATATGTATGGGTACTCTAAGTGCAATGCATGAAGTTGTTGGGGGAGTTCTAGACTCTGAGGTTTCAATTACGGTTTTAGCCTTCAAACCTCCACTCAAGGACAAATGGGTTTCTCTGGTTGGTGGCTAGTTTGAAGGTTTTTTGTGGAGCCTTTAAGGACCAAAATCCAAGGGCATACACCTATTGTCCTTCCTTTAATAAGTGAAATAAGATTCTAATTCTATTTACATGAGAATGTATGTGATGTGAGTGTTCAAGCATGCAAGAAAATTGAATAGGAAAGCCATAAAAAAAACAAGGGGAGAACGCAGCCACATGTTTAAGTATGCAAACAATCCTACAAGTTTCCATGTGGGCACATTTGGGGAAGTAATAGAAGCTAAGTTCTCTTGATGCTCTTTACCAAAGGAAAAGAAGGGAGAAGAAAAGAAAAAACAAAAAAGGGAAAAAAACAAGGGGCTTGTTAAAAGGTAGTAGAAACTTTCTGCTATATTGAAGGCTAGTCGTAGTAGACACTCAATGCACTATGACAAAGGGTGTGATGTGATAACTGGGCACAGGAAGGGTAGATTGGTGTGATTTAGATGCGATAAGATTGAAATACGGTGGGATGGGTAGGTTCCAAGGTGCTTTGAGCAAGAAGGAGGTTCCATGAGTAGGTTCTAGTTTGTGATGAGATTGAACTGATTTGTGATTTTGCGCTTCTGGGTTGCGATAAGATTGGACTGAGTTGTGATGAGCTTCTAGGTTGCGATAAGCTTTTGGGTTGTGATGAACTTCTGGGTTGTGATGAGCTTTTGGGTTGCGATGAACTTTTAGGTTGTGATGAACTTCTGAGTTTCGATGATCTTCTAGGTTGTGATGAAGTTCTAGGCTGCGATGAGCTTCTAAGTTGTGATGAGGTTCTGGGTTGGGATGAAGTTATGGATTGCCTATGATGAGAATGAACCAGATTGCGATTTTGAATCACAATCCAACAATTTTTAAACTTTAAGCCTTAAAATGCACAATAATTGAGAGCAAACTTGAGTCCAAATGTCTTCCAACAAAGGTCCTTAAAAATCCCCAGTGGAGTCTCCAACTGTGAGCTCTGGGAAGCTCATAGCTAGCTCAAAGAGATGGAGCTGACACCCATTTTTTAGAGAAAATGGGTCCTCATTTTCGGATTTGGAAAGTTTTGAATTAAGCCTTTGATAGTGACTTCATCCTTAACCAAGGAAAGCACTTAACCAAGCTGCTATAGCAACCCAAAACTGGAGAAGTTCAGGCTCAAATTCAAGAAAAACACAAATTAATAGGTTTGCTCAAAACTCTTGAAACATGCTGGATGATTGTGGAATCTCTGCAACATGATATTTTCTTCAAGAAGGCTTCATACTTCTCTTGAATTGAGGCAGGATCCAAGGGTGTATTTTGGCTTCAAAATCATATGGGGGACTCTAGGGACGCTAGAGAATGAGTGGAGAGAGGCTTTGGGACATGGGTAATGGCTATGGGAGTTGAGCTCTCTCCCTAACCGGGCTTGTATAGGTTAGATTGTGTCTAGAATTGGGAATTTCATATGGTTGGGATTGAGTGATTTTCCCTTGGTTGGGCTTAATTGGCAAGCTTAGGGACCAAGAAGTTTGGGCTTGACTGTATAGCCCTTGGATGTATGCATGACTTGGGGAGTTCTAAGACTGTAATACTAATATGGGGAGACTCTTGGGATGTGAGAGATGGTGGGAAGAGAGTCTATGATGTGGGTTAGGGAAGTTTGGGGCAGTTTAGGATGTGAAGGGGGGATTTCTTTAGGATAGGGAGTGTAGGATCATCTCTCTAGGCTTTCTTGTGTGTCTAAGATGTGAGAAATGAGTGGTTTTATAGATTTTTGGGGAGGATTCTAGAAGGAAATTGAGGGCTTAGATTAGGAGACTAGAAAGATCAATGACTAAGGTTTAAAGGGTTTTTGGAGGGAGATTGATTGAGAGAATGGGCTGTCAAGATAGCTTTGGGAGAGATCCTCTCAAACAATCAAGACAAAGAGTGAAAGACTTCACCAATATACCTAAATTGGACATTCCAACTTTAGGTGATTGGCTTGATTGATTGGATGCTCCTAACTAGTCAAATCTTGGATTTTGAAGATTCTTCTAGAGGCTGAGAGGAAGTTTTGGTTGTGAATGCCCTAGGTTCGAAGTTATTGTGAAGAGGCTTCTAAACAGAGGGCCCCAATCGAGTCTAGCTTCGGGTCTCAAGATTAAGGGGTTAACGATGTCAGAATTGGATGATCTTGGTATCGTTGGACTCAGATTTTAAGCTCCATCCATCTAAAAGGTCAGATTTCATATTTCACGAGGCATAAGGTTCAGGATCAAAGATGATCCCAATCGGACGATCAGAATCGATTTCGGCTTTGAGTCATGAGATGAAGGGGTAAACGGTGTCGGATTTGGGTCATCTTACTGTCGTCGGATTTGTATTTTTGGGCTCTACATACCTATGGTTTTGGATTTTTGATTTTAGGTGAAATGAGGTTTAGGATCAAAATGACTCTGATCGGATGATCGAAATTGGTTCCGTCTTTGGGTCTTAGGATGAAGTGGTAAGCGGTGTCGGATTTGGGTGATCTTGGTGTTGTCAGACTTGGGTTTTTGGGATCTATGTACCTATGGTGTTGGATTTCTGATTTTATGGAGGGTAACATTTAGGATCAGAGATGGTCTCGATCGGACGATCGGAATCAATTCCGGCTTTGGGTCTTGAGATAAAGAGGTAATTGGTATCAGATTTGGGTGATCTTGGTGTTGTCAGACTAGGATTTTTGGGCTCTATGTACTTATGGTATTGGATTTCTGATTTGATGTGAAATGAGGTTTATGATCAAAATGACTCCATTCGGACGATTGGAATCGATTCCGTCTTCGAGTCTTGGGATGAAGGGGTAAACGGTGTTGGATTTAGGTGATCTTGGTGTTGTCAGATTTGGAATTTTGGGCTCTACGTACCTATGGTTTCAGATTTTGGATTTGACATAAAATGAGGTTTAGGATCAAAATGAGTCCGATCAGAATTGGTTCCAATTTCGATCTTAGGATGATGAGTTAAATGGTGTCGAACTTGGGTGATCTTGGTGTCGTTGGATTTGGATTTTTGGGATCTATGTGCCTATGGTCTTGGATTTCCAATTTGATGTAGAATGAGGTTTAAGATCAAAATGACTTTGATCGAATGATTGGAATCAATTTTGGCTTTGGGTCTTAGGATGAAGGGGTAAACAGTGTTGGATTTGGGTGATCTTGATGTCATTGGATTTGGTTTGGCTGTTAACAAAAGGATTGCCATATGCAGGCCAATCCTCGGAGGTATACTCGACTTTTAAGTGCGACTAGGATCTTTTACACATTTGGATGAAGCAACGAATTCGTCCATACATAAGAATAAGAATAAGATTTCTTGCCCCTGAATGAGTCACTATGCAGATATATATATATATATGTACATATATTATATACATAGGTACATGCGGTAGAGTCATAGTGTCTAGTGGCTCATTCAAGAATGAAATCAAATGAGCCCTTTTTAACTCAGTGGTAGAGTAACGCCATGGTAAGGCGTAAGTCATTAGTTCAAATCCGATAAGGGACTTCTTGAAGGGGTTTCTGAAATGAAATCTCTCACCCACAACGTTTGTGTGACTGTCTAGGACAAAAGTCACCCCTACAATAGAGGAATTGTGGAATCTCTCGCTGGCTAATTCCCTGAGATTTTTTGGGATGCATGATTTGATAAATAGATGATGGAAAAGGAAAGAAAACCTTTGTCAATGAGAAAATCTTTTTTTTGTAGAAAACTATTGAGTGAGGGAAAGTCATTCCAACGTATTTCCTTGTTAAGCATAATTGAATGACATCCAATAGGTTCTTAGACTTGAGCCATGCATGTTTGACATGGGCAAGTCAATATACATGGCTCTTTGGGCATTTGGCTTTGAAGTCCAAAATATTCTTTGATGTTGGGATTTGGGTCAGGCACCTAATATGAAGATTAGGGGCATATGGGACTCAGGGCTCCCATTATGGATGAAAAGAAATGATTGTGGTGCTGCCGATGCTAGTATGAAGAAGAGATAATGCAAGTGAGAAGATGTTTGAGTTGATGATTGCATACCTATGGCTAACTTGTGTTGATGCTCGATGGTTGATGTTGTTGATTGTAGCTGATATGCCTTGGAGATGTATGATGGCGTAAATGGTGGTGATGGATTATATGAGATGCTAAGAATACTTTTTTTTGTTTTGATAAATGTGAGAGCATGGCTTAGTAGAAACACTTTTTTGTTGTTGGGAGCTTCTTGCCTTAGAAACACTACTTGAGCATGTTGCACATAAAGAATTGATCTGAACCACTAGTTTAGAAGCTTAGCCATTTCCCCAACATACACATGTCACTCAGATCTACCTAGGTTTAGGCCTTGTCATCAAACTATTCATTCAAAATCTCCTCAATTTTCGATCACGTAGCAAAGCTCAACATAATTCATGCCCTTGGCTTCAATTTGCTTCATCTTTAGCTATGCGTAGCTTGTGTCATTTCTTCTTTGTAAGCTCATCTTGAAGGGATATGGACCTCATTGCTCATGCCATTGATTATTTTGTGCCTCATCTTTTTCCTAGAATCCTTTTCAAGTTTTCATTTAGCAGGATTATTTCTCCTTCTTTTTGCTTTTTTTTTTTTTTTTGTGTGCCCTATCTTTTGCTTGAGTTTTCCTTTTGGGTTTTCAACTTAGCAGGCTAAGAAGATGTCCTTCATTTGGAATGGTTGCATTTAGGACCATGGTCTAGGTTGCCTATGCACCCAATGTGGGATCAAGCCAGCGTAGTTACGGAGAAGTTTATTGTGATAATAGGTGCTTGGTAGCTTCTTAAGATTTAGAGAGGATTTTCTTTGGAACAAAACATGGTTTGGTAGTTAGGTTAGAAAAGGAAGGGAGAAAAAGGCTCAAAGATAGAGGATATAAGGTTGCTTTGATGGTTTGTAGGCTGGTGAAAAGGATAGTGGTTTGCAAGTGTTCAAGGGTCACCTTCTTGTTGAGAATTGTAGAGCAAAGTGTCTCAGAGTTGTACCACCTATCTCCTTTGACTTGAGGCTTTCGTTGCCTAGGGGGACTGAGGAGGACTTTTCTTATGGACGAAATGTGGCTTAGGGCTTGGGTGAAGAAATGAAGGGATAAATGGCTCAAATTGAATGTGGCACCTAAGGGCCTATTAAGGGGTTATGAATGCATTATTTCATCTCACTTGAATGAATAGATAATTTGTGGATTGCAACTTTGACTTATCTTCTGCTTGGATTTTTCTTCTCTTTCCTTGAATTTGTTTTAGCTTTCTTCAAGAGATTTTGTCATGACTAAACTCTCTTTTTCTTTCATGACTATATTGCCCCTAGTTTGGATGGAGGTGGGTGAGTATTCCTCAAAAGGACCCTAGGGGAGGTAAAAGGGTAAAAAGGAAAATACTTTTGAATAATTTTGGGGTTTTTGTTTCATTTTTTTAAAAAGGTTAAGGTTTTTGAAAATAAAGGCTAGGTCCAAAGTGGCTTGCAAGGGATTATGATGTGATCATGGGTGGCTCAGGGTAAGTGTTGGGCCAAAGATGGCCTCCTTTTTTGTGGATCCCATAGGGCTTTCATTGCCCCTTGCCTAAGACAAGTTGTTAATTCAAAGAATCCTCGTCTTACTTGATACTTTCTTTTCTTTTCTTTTTTGTGCTGCTTAAAGAGATTGAGAAGATGAACTATTCACTTGAGTAAAGGGTTTCAAGGTCAAATTTTATGGTTCGTTAAGGAAGGGCTAAGGTCCAATCATAGGTTGCAAATGGCAAATGTGTGAACATAGGCAGCTTAATAGGGTGACAATCGACCAAAGGTGGCCTCTCTTTTTGCGAACCTTAAACATCTACTTTCCCCTAGTCTCAAAAGAGTTGGGAAGGGATGGAAAGGACGTCTTCGATTTTTTCTTTTTTTTGTTCTTTCACATTTTCTTTTTTTATTCTTTTTTCCCTTCCTTTTCATTTTTCTTGGCACTTTGAGCTTTGGAAGTCCATTCATACATGAATTGATGGCACACCTAGCACTTGCTGGATATAACTATCTTGATATGTCATGCTAAGGAGTTGCACTGAGAGTTGATAGGTTGACTTGTCATGTTGAAGATCTCACAATGTTGAGCTATCATTCTGATCAAATGTCTTGACATGATGCGGATCATGGTGCCTTGTCATGCTAGTTACTTGCCATGTTGTGGATTAGACTGATGATTGATGATATGCCAAGTGTTAATGAGTGTGCTAATGATGAGTGTATTAATGATGATCGATGATGTTGCGCTTTTGTTCTTTCTATGATTCCAACACTTTGCCAACTTTCCTTGGTAGGTAGCTGTAGATTTCAACATTTCTTGGATCCATTTGATCTTGAATATGCAGTTTAACTTTGCATGTCAATCGGTCAAATCCTTCTCAATGTGCTTTAGTGCCAATGAATTCCTTTACTCAAACCTTGCTTCTAGAGACAAAGAAATCCCAACTTCTTTTCTAGAAATAGATGAATGAAAACTCTTTTTTAGATTTTTGACGTTATTGATTATTTTGGATTTTGAGGATTTTTTTATTTTTTTGGATTTTAAAATTTTTTAGTTTTTTTGGTTTTTAAGGAAATATTTGATTTTTTTTTTGTTTTCTTTTTGAAAAACAATGCTAAGAAAAACTATCCCCTTTTGAAAGATGGTAACCACCCGATTCAAAGATTAAGATAAAGAATCCCAAAGAGGGATGTTTAGGAATCCTTTGGCACTTCAGATGAAGAAATGAGTCTCCAACATCGAAGATGAATGTACTTGGAGGAATAGTTGACTCATTATATCTAATGGGGGATCCTAGTTGAATTAAGTGCATAGGGGATGGGGGAAAGCAGTGAAGAAATGCAAAAACAATTTGAATATGAAAGTTGTTGACTAGGCCACATAAAGGGATGAAAGTAAAGATGAGAAACAACCACCAGAAAAAGGGAATCGTGCATGACTTTGTATTTTGCTTTATTGAGAGTGTTGAGTTATTGGGTGATGCTAATCTAGTTGGATCATGATGTTTTCTTTGACCGGTAGTATTTTTATCCTGCAAAACATGTGAAGGCTCTAGACATGGGCCTAAGTCAGGAACGAGTCCTTGGTCGAATAGCTTCATGCTTGAACAAAGGGAGTTTTGCTTAAAGTTCTGATGTAGCTGAAAGTTGTGTGGCCCAGATTTGGGCCTATGCTTGAGAAGGGTTGAGGATTAGCCCATGGTGGGTCAAGCAGTTCTAAAGAATTGTGAGGCCCTTTGATTGAATCAAGGACAAATGTGGGCTTAAGCCCAGCCCATGGTGGATCAATGTTTAGATTACTTGGAGTTAAGTCAGAAAGCATGCAACCTTGCTCCAGTAGCTGTAGGGAGTCTTGAGGCCTCAAACTTGGGCCTTGACCAAAGATGGACTTGGGTGTCATCTATGGTGGGTCAAGAGGTTTGAGAGGCATACCTTATTAGTGATCCAAGAGTTCTACCTTGATGTCCGCGTTAAGGACAAGATCTGAATCAGTCTAGCCTAGGAGAAGCTTGATTTACTTAATTTCTTGTAAGAGATCCAGGGTCATTTTTTTTATATTTGAGTCATAGATGGGCTCAAGATTAGACTGATCTAGGTCATGGCTAGCCTATTCTGCATGATGGGTTCCATGTTTCATCTCTAGACTCAAATTGTCCGTTACCCCCAAGTGAGGCTAATTAGGGTCATGGTTAACCCGCTCTTAATGTTTCTTGCCTTCTAGTTCTCTACCAATGGTGGGGTTTCAATCAACTCAATTTTGGCTTCTCTTGCCTTGTCTTTGGCCCTACCAATCTTTTATTTCTATGACGAGGCTAGGCTTTAGATTGTTCTGTTGAGGCTCTTGATTTACCTGCCTTGTGTCATGCCAGTCTTTTGTGTCTGTGTTTGAGATGGGCTCTAGGTCAACTTTCTTTGGCTTTAGCTTTTCCTACCTTACACCATGCCAGTCTTTTGATAAAGTGATGGTGTCCTGATCAACCTGATTTGAGTCTTGCTCCAATTTCCATGTACCATGCCATAAGTCTATGTCTTGCTTTAGACAATGTTGGCCTCATATACCAAATTCAGAGGTGGCCTGTTGAGATTCTAGGGCAGAACTTTGCCCCTGGTCAAGACCTGTACTAAGATTTTCTCACCTCTATTTGCGGGAATCACTTGAGTTGAGGCAATAGAACCCTGTCCTAAGTCTAGTTGGTCAGATTGCACATTATTCTCTTCTTTTTGAACTTGTTCGTTGATGTCTATTTGCTTTATGGGTTTGATGAATTGAGTTGGATTGAATGGCTAATCTTCTTCAGTTTTCTACTGCATCACAGCGATAATGTGCATTACCATTTTGGGGGGTTCTTGTCTAACCTCTGAATCGGCTTGATGAGTTGGGTTGGATCAAAAGCCTTGTCTTCTTTAGCCTTTGGTACAACTTCCATTGATTGGATGGGCTTGATGTACTTGGTGGGATCAAATTGTTGGCTCTTTTGTTGCATGGTGCTGACCTGATGACTTGGTAGGGCTTGTTGCTCCTTTGTTGGGCCTTGAGGATTGACTTGATGCATGTCTTCTAGGACTTGGGTTGACTTATCCTCACATATTTCTTGTTGAGGTTTACTGTTTAGAGGTGATGCACTATAGATCGCTGCTTGTGTTCGAAGCTCACTCCCTAGTTAGTCCACCTCGATTTCTAACAACTCAACATCTGTGATCTGCTCATTGTTAGATGAGATGTCAATTGCTGGTGATACCTCGATGGTGAATGCATTACCGGCTCTTAGAGAGTCTTCCACTTGACAATTTGTATAAACTAGGGCTTGAAAAGTAGGATGATAAGTCAGAGTCAACTTGCTAGCATATTCTTTATTCAATCTCTTTAAGACCATTTAAATTTGGTCCTCCTCACTAGGCCTCTTAAGGACTTGGGCTGCTTGGGCCCTCCACCTGGCTATGAAGCTGTAAATAATTCTTCTGGTCCTTGTTTGATCAATTCTAATTTACGCCTTGACAATAGGATATTTGTGTTATGAGTAGTAATTTACAAATGCATCAACTAGACTTGGCCAAGTCTTCACTAGGCTAGGGTCGGTGCTCATTAACCATGTTATGACAGGTCCAATTAGACTCCTTAAGAATGATTAGGCTAGAAGCTCATTAATTAAGCCCATGGGCGTTAGTTTTTTTTGATACATTCTAATGTGGGACCTTGGGCATCCTGTCCCATCATATTTGTCCGTATTAAACCACTTAAATCTAGTGGAGTCATCATCTGTGGCTACTTGACTTAGAGGGAGGGACAGATTTGATATGAAATGGAGTTTGGATGGAGTCACCACCTAAATTTTTAGAATTAGGAATTTAGGAAAACTCAAGATTTTTCAAGAAAAAACATTTTCTTGGTGACTCGTTTCCCAAAGGGGATGAGATTCTTAGGGTATGGGGACCAAGGTATGGTGTGGGAAGGTGTTAGGCAAGAATACCCTTGGATGGGTTGCATTGGAATTGTGGCCAATGATGGTTGGGCTTGCCTTGGACGACCTTGAATGGGCTGAATTGGCATTGATGGAGCTCATGAAAGTTGAGTTTGATTGTATTGCCCCTGGTTGGGTTGAGCTGGGGTCCATGATGGTTATCTTGCCCCTGGTTGGGCTGAACTGACATAGATGTGGCCTATAATGGTTGGGTCTGATTGTATTGCCCTTGGTTAAACTAGACTAGCATAGTTGTGGCCCATGATGGTTGGGCTTCAGTGATTTGACCATGGTTTGGCTGAATTAGCATGGATGAGGTTCATGATGGTTGGAATTGAGTGATTTGCCCTTGGTTGGGCTAAATTGGAAAGCATGGGGACCATGAAGTTTGGGCTTGACTATATAGCCCCTGGTTGGGTTGGAATGGCATAGATGTGGCCCATGATTGTTAGGCCAAAATGCTTTGCCCCTGGTTGGGCTGGGCTTGATCATTGGATCGGAGTTTGTTTGACTTGACTCTTGAATAGATCTATTTTAGTTTGGAATTTTTTTCATATGGTTCTGGCACATTTGTTCAATAACCCTTGGGTATTGTGAGAAATCCATACTTAGGTTAAGTTGACCTTAGGTTGTAACCATGGTTTTGGGTTGTGTAGGCTTTTATTTGAAAGAAAAGGAAGAATTGTACCTAAGTGGACCCGCAACTGCTCCTACCTGCTTGCTTAAGCAAAAACAAGAACAAGAGTACAAATGCAACAAAAAGAAAGATGCAAGACAACAACAATACTAAATGCAAGTAAAAGACAAATGCAAATAAGTATCAATGCAGTAAAATGCTTAGTTGAGACTTCTAAGGGTAGTTCCTAGGGCTCTACATGCAAGTGCTTGGGTTTGTTTCTATAGGCTCCTAAGGGGTGAAGGGGAACCTCAATCGGGTTGGGCTGCCCATATACCTCAAGACAAGTCTTGGGTACGTTGTTGAAGCCTCAACAACATGAAATAGGAATCACCTCTCACCAGTTTTTTCTATCAACAACATGACCTTCATAGTTGCCCTTGCTATGTTTCTTCATGAGGCCTTTGAAAACCATGTGAAACTCCTTGAGTTGAAGATGAATTCCCAGTCATTTAGGAGGTCAAAGACATTGGTTATGTAGCCAAAGATGTGTAGAAACACTACTGGATCGAGTATCATTTCTGTTGCACAATTCTTACTTCAAGAATGCTTTCAATTCTTCTCTTGGATATATGCATGACTTGGGGAGTTCTTAGACTGTAATACTGATATGGGGGGACTCTTGGGACGTGAGAGATGGTGGGAAGAGAGTCTATGACGTGGGTTAGCAAAGTTTGGAGCTGTTTAGGATGTGAAGGGAGGATTTCAATAGGCTAGTGAGTGTAGGATCATCTCTCTAGACTTTCTTGTGTGTTTAAGATGTGAGAAAGGAATGTTATTTATAGATTTTTGGGGAGGATTCTAGAAGGGAATTAAGGGTTGGAATTAGGAGACTAGGAAGATCAATGGTTGAGGTTTAAAGGGTTTTTGGAGGGAGATTGATTAAGAGAATGGGCTATCAAAACAGCTTTGCGAGAGATCATCTCAATCAATCAAGACAGAGAGTGAAAGATTTTACCAATTTACCTAAATTGGACATTACAAGTTTAGGTGATTGGCTTGATTGATTGGAGGCTCCTAGCTTGTAAATCATATATTTTTAAGATGCTTCTAGAGGCTCAGAGGAAGTTATGGTCGTGGAATGCCCTATGTTTGAAGTTATTGTGAAGAGGTTTCTAAATAGAGGGCCCAGATCGAGTCTAGCTTTGGGTCTCAAGATGGAGGGGTTAATGGTGTCAGAATTGGATGATCTTAGTATGGTTGGACTCGGAATTTCGAGCTCTATCCATCTAAAAGGTTGGATTTCAGATTTCATGAGGCATAGGGTTTAGGATCAAAGATGATCCTGATAGGATGATCGAAATTGGTTTCGGCTTCGGGTCTTGAGATGAAGGGGTAAACGGTGTTGGATTTGTGTGATCTTGGTGTTGTCAGATTTGGATTTTCAGCATCTACATACTTATGGTTTTGAATTTTTAATTTTAGGTGAAATAAGGTTTAGGATCAAAATGACTTCGATCGAATGATCGGAATTGGTTCCGTCTTCAGGTCTTGGAATTAAGGGGTATGCAGTATCGGGCTTGGGTGATCTTGGTGTTGTCGAACTTTGATTTTGGGATCTACGCACCTATGGTATTGGATTTCTGATTTTATGGGGGGTAGGATTTAGGATCAGAGATGATCTCGATCAGATGATTGGAATCGGTTTCGGCTTTGGGTCTTGAGATAAAGGGGTAAGCAGTGTTGGATTTGGGTGATCTTGGTGTTGTTAGACTTGGATTTTTGGACTCTACGTACCTGTGGTGTTGGATTTCTGATTTGATGTGAAATGAGGTTTATGATTAAAATGACTTCGATTGGAAGATCAAAATTGGTTCCATCTTTGAGTCTTGGGATGAAGGGGTAATGGTGTTGGATTTAGGTGATCTTGGTGCTGTCGGATTTGAATTTTTGAGGCTTTACATACTTGTGGTCTTAGATTTTGGATTTGACATGAAATGAGGTTTATGATCAAAATGACTTCGACCAGACGATCATAATCGGTTTCAACTTCAGATCTTTGGATGATGGGGTAAATAGTGTCAAACTCGGGTGATCTTCATGTCATTGGATTTGGATTTTTGGGCTCTACGTACCTATGGTCTTGGATTTCCAATTTGATGTGGAATGAGGTTTATGATCAAAATGACTTTGATCGGATGATCAAAATTGGTTTCAGCTTTGGGTCTTAGGATGAAGGGGTAAACAGTGTTGGATTTCGGTGATCTTGATGTCACTGGATTTGGATTTTTGGGCTCTATGTACCTGGGGTCTTGGATCATTGAGGCCACAACTTTTGTAAAATTCTAAAAATACCCCCGAGTTGGTTGAGAGGTTAGTTGAAGCATGCTTGAAGCTCAAAGTGTTACAGAAAGACTAAAGAGCACAAAAATGGGGTATCTACAGGGCCTCATTCAGCTCGCTACATTTTCCCACTCAGTTCGATGAACCATTGACAGTCATCCTCGACGCTGAGGTAGACCCCACGCATCTAAGATTACAGGTGTTGACTTAACCATTAGAGTTCATGCCCCTAGGATCACCTAGAGCCTCTAACCTCTCTTATGGTTGCAGGTCTCTCTTAATAGCCGAGGTGACACCCTACTCTAGCAACTTTCCATCCTTGCCATTGTGGTCAATTATGATCCTTATCAGTCACGATGAAATAGTACCTTGGAGAGAGCTAACTGAATATATCAAGAGCGTTATTAATTAAGTTTCTAAATTAAAAAAAGGGAGATACTGAGTTTGTGCGAGACAGTTCCGACTTAAATCAAACTCCACCACTTCTAACCCTACTTAGGTTGGAGCAATTAGAACATGTAGAATTTATCATATCTTATTTCAGCTCAGGTTTATATGGATTGGATGAGATTACATGGAGTCTTAGTAGCTCGTCAGTGTTGCTGTGCTGAACGAACGCCATGGATCGGTTTAAACCGATTTTCATTTCTTAATAATAATTAGTCACATCATGGGTAGAAGAGTTTCACTCCCAAAGGGGAAATGGTGGTGGTGGTAGCGGCGATTGGAGGTCCGGTGGTGGCGATGGCCCATGGATATTCTAATGGTGGTGGCGGTGGTAGTTGTTACAATTGTAGGGAGCAATGAAAAGCAATGAGGTTTATGTGAAAGTGGTAGATAAACAAATTTGGATAATACAAAAGGAATTTTTGTCCTTTTACGTGTCACTTAATCTTAATAATTTTGGATTAAACTGACATTTTTCGAGAATTTAAGTACTACAACAGCATGTTTTAAAGGTTGGATACTAAACTAAGATTATCCCTAAATTACAGAATCTTTAAAAAATATATATATATATATATATATATATATATATATATATATATATATATATAACTTAAGCATTTAGTCTGAATTTTTTACCCATTTTACGTTCAAACAAATCAAAACTTTGCTATATCAAATTCCAAAACGTATCTGTGTACTGTTGTGCAATAGTGACGGTCACATGCAATAGAAAACCGCTACCAGAGGGAGAGTAATCAAATCGCGAGTTGGAACCATTTGATCGGCGATCTTCCCACGTAGAGCTCCAATCGACATCCAAACGGTACGACAGCTCTGCTCGCCGTCCGATAGTCAACCAGACTTGCTTTTTCCTACCGACCGTTTGGAAGTAAAAGGGAGCCCATGGGGTTGGGTTGGTGATAAAAGGAAGCAAGCAATGACTACCTTTCGAATTTATAATAAGTAATAATAAAAAAATAAACAACGGGGGCAAACAAATATAATATAAGAAAAATCAAATGAGAAAGGGCCCACTTAGTAGAAATTATGCCCTTTACCCCTACAATATTTGACCAAATTCTCCATTTAACTAACAAAATGGGCTCTAGAGGTGATTAATGAGTGAGAGGGGAGCATATATTACAGTTTGGATTTGTTGAGATGTCTCATATCAGCCTAATCTACCAGCTAAAATTTATTTTGTTTTAAGAAAAAGCAACCCTAATTCTACCAAAAGTCATTCATTAGAAAAGGGTTATTAATTGGTGATGATTTAGGGAGTCAGAGTGGTTTCAACCAGTCACCATGATAGAACATTTCTTTTTTATATGTCATTCCCACATTGGCTGAAGACCCCAGATTTTCTTGTTAGGTTGGGTTTTATCTTATGTAGATGAATGAAGTAGTTGTTTCCCGTTCTTTTGAGGAAAAAAAGGAAGACATTTCTATAGAAATAAATCCATAGAAAGGTCTGTCATCAATTTGTTACTTTTGCTATAGTTTAATAACATGGGGTGGAGTGGAGTCATTTCATTGCCTCTTAATTAATTTTCTTCTTATTTTGGAGGCTTTTCTTGTGTTCAATGGTGCCTAAATATGAAGATTTGCTTGTTAGAGTTTAGGGTTTTATATGTCTTGTCTTCATCTGATATTTCTATGGTGAGAAATTCATTCCATTTTTCTAAGCTTGCTATATATATGCATTATTTAATATGTGTCATCATCTCATTGCTCTTTCCTTCTCAATTTGGAACTATCTCTAACAATGGAGAGTAGTGCTGCCATTCTTTGTTGCTAAGCCTGTCCTCTCATATGAATTGTTGCCTGAAGCTCTACATACAGAAAAACAAGGGTTCATGTGATGACACTGACATTAAAGGATTTTTAACCCTGATAACAGCCCAAAGTGATAAGTATGATGAGAAATAATAAGAAAAGACAATTTCATGTATATAGGAGTTAACAATCCGATCAATTAGAATAATTAAAAAAGAAGAAATTTGATTTGTGGCGATCGATGGTTGCATCTTGCCTAAGAGAGAACTCATACAGCTTTTGATGATCTCACTGAGAGAATAATTTTGTAGGCAGGTAACATCATAGAGAGTGAGTGCCTTGATGCTTAAGTAAATTATATTATATATCTATCGTTTGGTTCTTTTTTTTTTTTTTTAATGAATCCACGGCATGTTAAGTCTTCAGCTGGATTACGATCGGAAGATTTATATTTATGTATATCTCCTCACTGAGAGCTACTTCTTTTAAATTATTTTGTACTAGAAAATAATACAGTATTGTGATGGGTGAGACCATAGAAGTCGGTTCAAGAGCCTTATGTCATGGTAGGGCAACCGTGTCTGCGGTTCCCATCGGCATGTCTGTTATGAACGTGTTGGACGTTGATTAGGAAGATTTACATTCTGTCATATGGTGCTTCAATGGAGGTACGGATAATAAACATTTAGGCTCAGTTTTGAAAGAGTACAAACAAGGTTTTGTACTCTATATATTTGTATTTGTATTCCTTCCAGACTAAGTCTTATGTTGTGGTTGATTGCAGTGCAATTTTATTTATAAGAGTGCAAATGCAAAAAAAAATCAAATTCTGGTTTAATTTTGTTTTAGACTTTATTTTAGGGTTTCTAGCTAATAAAGGCAATTTTTTGCTCCTAATATCAATATTTCATATAATAAGCAGAATCAGATATAATAACCAGAATGAGATAGTTTTTTTTTTAAAAAAATATATCAAATAAGGGCATTGGGTACTGTTGCTCATCTTCCTCGTCCTCTGTATTCATGCGAATGGAATTTTCATCAGAAACCCAAAGAGCTTTGGCAAATGGACTCGTGAAAAACTCATGATCAATCCAACAAGCTGCCAGAAATACGGTGCTAGAAATAAGATTCTTCTTTGCAGCTCGTTGTCGTTTGTATTGCAAATGTTGTTTGAATCCTGCTGGAAATACGAGCTGTCATTTTTTCCAGTTGTGCACGTGAGAAAAATCCAACGATTTATCACCGAGATTTTTGTTTTCTCTCATCATTCTATAAAAGTTCCATTCGCATGACTATGAAGACGAGCAACAGTGCCCACTGCCCTTGTTTGATATTTTCTCAAAAAAGCTATCCCGTTTTTATTATTATATGAAAATATTATTTTTTATTGATATTAAGGGAAAAAAGTGGCCCATATCTGATAGAAACCCTTTATTTTATTCTGCTTCATGTCTTAATTTACTTCATTTGCAATGCAATCAAACAAAATAATCTGAATTTTGAAAAAAAAAATCAGAATTTACACTGAAATCATTTACACTGCCATTTTGTATGTACAAATTTATTTCCATTGCAACCAAACACAGTCTTATGAACTGGTGAGAGTGTAATCCTTCTTGCACCCCTGATCAATATTTCTCTCTCTCTCTCATCTCTTACATCCATTTATATCTAACTTCTTTCATACTTGTAAAGAATGCAAGCTGTACTGTTTTAAAATGGGTTATTTTTCTTTCACCGGAGGAGAAGAATCTCTTTTGGAAGTAATAATCCATTTGGTGGCAATGGGAAATGGAAGGCGTAAATGGCAAAGGAGACAACTCAAGTGCTCTAGGCCACAACCCTTTTAATTAAATCCATGAGAGTTGTAAGATGAAAGGTAGATTGGCAAGTCTTAGGAGATGTTTGTAGAACATGGGGGGCCCTTAACTGCCTTTTCTTGCTCAGCACTTCTGACAGCAAAGAAACACGCATGGCCAACAAGAAAATTAAGCCATATTCATGTCACATAGTTGAGACTTGAGAGGGGTGGAGACTGGAGAGGGTTCTCCACAAAAAAAGATTATAACTTGGCAAATCCTCAAAAGTTGTTTGATCCAAGTAGTCCATGACCTCAACCATCATCTCCCATATTGTCTCTCTTAAGAATCCCATGACACCCCATTATGGGTTTTCATTCATTAAGGCATGCACCACACATAGTGGTCATCATATCTATGCTTGTGATGAATACATTTCCCTTAGCATGCATTCACTAGTGGACCTGAGAAACCCTACTTCTTCCTTGTTCAATACATCAATTTTCAGTTCAATCCACCAATTCTGTCAACTCGAGGCTGGACTGAAAAACCGGCAACCCCAGAGCTAGTCAGTCATTTGAAAAACCGGCAACCCCAGAGCAATATTCCACTTGGAAACATGGTTTCCCCAACCTCAATCAATTAGATAAATTCAAAAGTAGATGGAACAATTTCTAGTTTAGAGGTCTTGAAAAGTAAAGCATTAATTGCTTGTGTAGGAATTATGCCAGGGATTCTTGTCTGATTAATCTTTAATTGACCAAATCAAGGAATTATGCCACCTTTTATGTAGAATAAGTGGCTGAAAGGATTTTGGAGGGCCAAGATATTGCAAAGAAAAGAAAAAGAGGCTCAAGCAGGCGTTGATATTTTAAAGTTCAAATTAAACGGTCAGAACTCTTAATCCGGGTGTCGTTTTCGATATATATGTCAAAAAAATCGTCTGGATGACAAAGTAGTATGCTAATAAGGGTTGCAAATGTGTTGGGCAAATCCAACATACCCAAACTAAACCGACCCGGTATCATGTAGTAGGTTCTGGCCAATATTAATTTGATTGTGTGTATGGTTGTGAGTTTTGGGAAGTTTATGGTCAGTTCAAAAAAGGAATCGTTATCCGTTTTTTAGACGAAATGGAATCTTAGTTTTAAGTGTGAAAATTGATTTGTCTTTGAAATAGTGTTTCCATTTTTTATGGAAGAAATATATAACGGAGAGATTTTGGATTCAATTGGATTGGAAGAGGGAAGGAATATGTTAGACACCCATCTCTCCAAATATTGTTCCAGCCCAATACGAAAAATGTTTAGGCTTAATTTCCAATGAAGCACGAACAGAGAGACTGCTAAGAATTCCCAAATTGTTGTAGAAAATGCTTTCATCTTCTCCTAAAACCGGTTTGAAGTGTTGTTACTGGGTCATAGGTACTAATTTGCCTAAAAGTGTCGCCTCTCTACCTCTTTGTCTCAGTTTAAAAGAAGCTGAAAATACAATCTCCCCAAAATTTTGGGAGTTCAAACAACCCAGAATTAAAATGAGGAAAAGTGAACTTGAGCTAAATGGTAGAATGAGAGGCTTACCTCTCCTGTATGGCTTTGGCAAGAATTTTCTAGTAGCTGAAATGATTTGAAAGGGTGTTGAACAAGCTATTGAGTTGGGAACTGCTTTTGGTTGCAAGTTTCCAATATGGAGAACAGTGAGCAGATTTAATGTTCAAGGCTCAAATGATTGGGGATTTCTAGTAAATGGGGCCTCTGCATAGGTTAGGAAAGTTTCTAGGATCTCTCTTCTTCTTTTCCCCTCTGAAAATCCCCTTTAGATCTCGATTTCTAACATATTTAAAAAGATGGAAGGCTCGGTAAGGTCTAAAACTCATCTACCACGTGTCTAAGGTTTAGAAAAGCCATGATAGTCTTTAGAGGGTCTAAACAATCAAACTGAGATTTGCATGAATTTTTTTAGGGTTTCTCGTGTCCAATGGGATTATTTTTGTTTTTATTCATGTCAAGTATGAATATGACATGTCAATCGTAGAAAATGTAAATTTGAAGGGGTCATAATGACCCTTACATCAATTTTTAGGTTCAAGAAGGGTTACTTTGGGGTTTTTAGGTTCTTTTGGTTTATTTGGCTTGCCTTAATTGATAATAGGTCAGGGGGGATTAAGTTAAGAATTGACATCAGCCCTCACTCTTTTGAGGTCTTAGGTTGGGATAGATGAAGAGGCGATTTAATATAGTATGCCTAAATGAAATCCTTTTTAGTTTAATGGTCAAATGAGTTAATTAGGTCACAAAAATTTAACATATAAGGGTCTTTTGGGTATCTAAACATGGTGGTGAAGTCTAATTGGTCAAAAAATTGTTAGCATAATCAAGATCTATGGATGATAGGTTCTAATTAACGAGACTTACTAAAATAAAAGCTTTATTAATGAATGGTCAAATTTGAGAATTTTTTGATTAAATTTGGTGGGTAAGCATTTTTGGACATCCCAAATCTGATGAAGGTGATGTATCTTTAACTAGAGATGTGGGATAAAAGGTTTGGTTTAGATTAAAGTTTTGGCTTATGACTTGTCAACCAATGAGAAAGTTCAAAATGTAAGCTTGTCTTAGAGGGAATTTGAGGAAGGAGAAGTGGGTTATTTTGAGGACATTGGGCTTAAAGAGAGGTGCTTGGTTGGTTGGGCTATGACTTATTGTGCGATTTAATCATAAACATCAAATTAGAATATTTCCTGATGGGTGGAAGGGGATTTTAAATTGAAATTTGATGTGTGGGCATAGATTAAGATCGGGTGGTTCTATTCATTTAGGGCTGTTGAAATGGAATCTTGGTACTTTTGAGGTTGATCATCATTGATTTAAGATGGGGCCGGTCGTATGTTAGCGTCCTTAAGACAATGAATGTGTTCGATTGGATTTTATGGAGTCAAAGTTTGAATGTTACGTAGATTGGAACCATTAGAGAGAGAATTGGTGGGATGAATGATTAATCTTTTAAATTTGGTGGTGAAAAATAATGTGCAACTATATTATAGTTTCCTAAGGATTGTATTTGATTGTGTACTAAAGCCTATGTAGTATTAGATGTTGATCTTAATATACCAAGAAAGGGGAATTTTTGTTTTTTGGTAAATCTCGTTATATTTTCAAGTTTTAGGGTCTAAAAAAAGGGTATAAAGAGATAGGGTAACAAAAAAAAGGGTGTTGGCGGGTTGTTCCAAACTTTTGAAGACCCAAATTACTATATTAGGTCTTATTGGATCATATTAGACCTATCAATGATATCCAAAAATCCGAGGTTTGATTTGGCATCCGATCCAATTATCTATGATTTTGATGATATATTTATATAATCGGATTAGATTTAGATTTTGCAATTTGCATCTGATTAATAACCAGATCAGATTTGGATTTGACTTAATCTGATCTGATTAAAATTCGAATCTGATTATATTATAGTATTTATTAATTTTAATATATAAATTTTATATAATTGTATTTAAAATTATAAAAATTATATTTTTATATATTATACTATATATGAATATATATAATAAATTCAGTATGTATATTTACATTAATTTATTATAAATAAAGGTTGAAAAGTAATTAATTTATTTTTTATTTTAAAATATTAACGTGGATGAGATTAAATCCAATCCGAATCCCTTAAAATTTGAATTTGAATCCAAAGTCTTCAAAATTGATCAGATTTTGGATCAAATTTGGATATTGGAATCAGATTTTGCCGAATCCAATCCAAATTTGATCCGATTACAGCGAAAGAGCCTATAGGATCTGATCTGATTTGAAAATAATTCTGCACAATTACTTATTGGGTCGATCGTGTCCAGGCCAGGCCTATCCTGACATTGGATCAAATCCGGCCCATTTACAGCTCTAACAACATTACATTATTGGATCTTTCATCAGAGCCAATTCATCCACCTACAAGGTAAACATATAGTCGTTAGAAGCCATAAGCTATATAAATGTTGTTTATAGCAGAGGAAATCCTGGTCCAAACTGTTTGGCTAATTCCGACCCGGCCGGTTTGCACACACAAGTCACTGTATCTCTCTCCTCCCCCCCATCCAATGCATCAAACAGGTCAGTTCCTGAAACAACTTGCCCCTTTGTTAGATAGGGATAGGTCTGATACGCTCTGCACTAATCTAGAAAGCGAATGGTTACAAAGACGAAGTTGTTGGATAGTCCAAAAGATGTTGCCAATGGAGCTAAAGAAGAAGAAGGTGACTCAGAAAGTTCTCGATCTTATTCTGAGGCCCCAAGCAGACGAGATAAGTCCAAAAGAGTATGGAGAATATCGAGGTAATTAAGTGACCGTTTGTCTTATCCTTTTCTTTGATGAGTATTCCTCCTCTTCCACCGAGACTTTATCCACCTTCATTAAGTTTTGTGGTTTGAACTTTGAAGAAGGGTTGTCTCTTGTGCATACGGAACACGTCCATTCTGAATCTTATCTTATCAACTATCCCGAAGCCTTGAAAGCTTGGCCGGCTGGGCAGACTCTTTTGAAAAGAAAAGGGATGGATGATGAGGTCTGGTCGATGGAATTTTGATTTTATCCAAGTTAAGATTTCAGTATTTTTCTTTTTTAGTGTTTACACTATAATACCTTTTTCTTTTCTGTTCTTTCTATAAGGTGGTCGTGTGAAAACTGAAAATTAAAAGCTCATTCCTGAGCCAAGATGGTTTCCATCTTCCAAGCCTGGTGTAAAACAGTTGATTTGTGCATGCAAGTACATTAACCCGGTCATCAATCCGGTATAAATCCGAGTCAGTCGAGATCGGGTCAAAGTAATTATCTGATAATTATTTATAATTTTACAAAATAATGCTAATTTGAGACTTTTCTAGAATAATAACATTCAGAGAATATTTTATAGTGATAATGGCATGTGCATTAAAGAGGAAAAAGAAAATTATAGAAAGAACAGACCAAAAATCTATGAATGGAAACCCCATACCCATACCCATTTTAGAGACCTTGAACCTATTATACACTTTAACATCTCACCCTTTAAACCCATTACAGGTGAGGAGAAACCCACGTTGTCTCTCTTCTCCTCCCTTCCTCCAGTTCTCTTTCAATTCCCTTTTTCTGCAACCACTGCCATTTTCTCCAGACATTAGGAGAAGATTAGCAGATTGGGGTCTAACTGAACTGGCTTACACTTTGGATGCATTTAGATTAAGTGGTCTATATCATATTGCTCTAATAGAATACACGTACGTGCCAAACATTAGTTCTTTAATTGGTTTCAAGTATTGTTTCATGACAATGGTTTTTTATTTTTTTTTAAGTCCAAAGGCTAAGATTCATTTAATGATCAATAGAAAGCTACAATCTCACCCCAATTGGTTGACGATGAAATCCAGGGGAAAGGACCAAGAAACTGGTCGAATGCAGGAAGTGGCATAATTGGCTATCTTATGAGGCTTATAACTAATGACACAGTTGTTAACTACTGACACAGTCAGTTGTTTTGGATGTAAGTAGGGGTGTCAATTGGTCAATCCGATCAAGTCCAATGTGAGTCCATTATAAATGGATCAGGTCCAATTTAATTCAATGAATATTTTGGATCAATTTGGGCTGGTCCAGTTTAATGTTTGGACCATTCAATCTGTTCAAATTCATTTTGATTTAGATTGATTTCAATCTAAACCCAGTCCATTGACACATATATTCTTATATTATATCAATGGATCAGATATTAGTTTAATCCAATCCAATCTAATTTAAATTTGTTACGGATGGACCAGAAACAATCCAATCTAATAAATATCTTGGACCGGATTAGTCCAATCCGATATACCTTGTTGGTCCGCCCAATCCGTCTAAATTGATTTTGAACTGGACGGGGTTCAATCCAAAACCGATCCATTAACACCCTTACTTATAAGCCTTCTGCAGTCAGCAATCGAATGAGCCATGGTGGGTCAGAATTAGCCACCAATAGAAGCTCAACAATAACTTCAACTATCATGTGTGAAATATGAAGCTCATGAACCATCTTAATAAATCTCTCTCGAAATGCATGGGCTTCTGCCATTTCTGGATAGCAAGGTTGATTAATATGGGCCAAAAAAATAGCTCATGTGGTACTCTCCACGCAATGGTATTGCTCTTGCATGGGCTAATGTATAATATCCACTGTGATTCTGTGATTGCCTTTTTCTTCTTTTTTAATTGAAATACTATTAACTAAGCAAGATTAGAAAATATATTAGAGGAAACATGCATTTCAGCCAAATAGGTGGAGAGTACCACAAATAACAAACATCATCAAAAGAGTTGGCCCTTTGAACTATAATATGGGCCGCTTTGGTATCAGAGCCCGGATCTCCGGCCCACAAGAATCTACTCAGATCTCATCTTCAGTATTTACATGTTATCATTCATAGAAAAATGTTCTTATGATAATTCTATGTCATGTGGGTAGAGGTGGATAGGGATTCTTGTAGGCAGAACATCCAGAGTCGTTCAAAAAATACAAGGAGATAGATGATTGGCAACCATTAAGAGCATCTATTTTCATTTTAGAATCTGAGACAACGTATCGTATTTGCAGAATGAATGAAGTGCTTCAACCAAAATCTTAGACCTGCGAAATCAACCAAAATCTTTCTAGGTGAGATTTGGTCTGGCCCATGGCCGATTGGCCCAGCCTGAGTTTCGGTTGGCCTGGCAAATTAATCGTTAGAAAAGTCAGCTGGATCAAGCCCAAGATCTAAGCTCAAAGTTGAGTTTGGGCTGAAGGGTTAAAGATGATGCCACCTGTTGGCTGTTTCTACCATACGAAGAGATGATATTACTTATGTGGACCATCCAGTATGTTGAGAAGACAACCCTCTATATTATCCATGTGTTCATGTTCCTCCTAGGCCTGTCCATATATATTAACACCATATCCACCTTGTATTCAAGCTTTTCTCATGTTACTGGTGAATGTCAAGGGGTCAGGTTCGGTATGGGTTTGGTTCAAAAACCCGACCCATGCCATGCATGATCTGGTAATATCTTGAAGATACTTGGTATCTTCTGCGTACAGCTGTTGTAGTTCTATCCTTTCTACTTTTCTTGTAATTCCAATAACTATGGCTACTAAAAACAGAGAGACAACTCAACTTGATCATATATAGTAACTATCTTCTCTGGGCTGCTCAAGTAACACCAGCCTTCAAGGTCACAAACTTATTGGCTATATTGAATGGATCCTTTCGTTGTCCATCCAAGAATCTTGAAGGTGGATCCTCTAATCCTAGCTAATGGCAACAGCGGGACCAACTGATAGTCTGATACTCAGTTGGATTTTATCCACTCTCACTGAATCCGTTCTGGCACAAGTAGTGGGTTATACCAATTCCAAACCTGTCTGGGATCGTCTCAATATATAGCTTATTCTCTTCAGCACAAGTCTGATTATTCAAAAGGCTAAGGGTCTGGCTGATGCTCTTGTAGCCTGTAATTATCACATTTAAATTCAAATCTAATCCATTATCCTTTAGGAGGTCTACCCTCTGATCGAGTATGACACTTTCATGATTTCTGAGACTATTCGTTTGGATGAGATGCCATTAACTAATTAATGTCGAGAGCCTTCTATTGACCTATGAGAAGACACTAGAATGACATTCTTTATTTATTGACTATATCTGCTAATGTTAGGAAAAATTGGCTTTAGCAACAGATAAAACCGTTGCAATAAGATATCAAAAACCACTGCTAATGGCTATAGCAGCCATGGTTTTTTCTCAATGGCGGATATTGGCGTGGCTAAAAGCTATAGTCACGGATATTGTATACCGTGGCTACAAGTATACATATAGCCACAGTTTTAACCGTTGCTAATTAAAAATTTTATTGCAATAGATTTATTTTGTATCGTTGCTACAAATTTCTATAGCAACGATTTTAGTCATGGCTATTAAATATGTAGTATTGATGAATAAATAGAAATAGCAACGGTTTTAGATAAAATCATCGCTTAAAGTATTAACAATTCATTTGCATTGCCACGATTTTTTACAATAACGGTTGTTATAAAATTCTTATAGCAACGATTAGTGTCAAAAACTGATGTTGTAGGATAATCGTTACAAAATATAATCATTCCTAAAACTACTGATGTATGGAACTTTTATCAATGCTGAAGGTTTATTTCTCATCTGAATTTTGAATTAAAGCCATTACAAAAAAAACAATAATTTCACCTCCTGTATGATAAAAGGGGTTTTTACAAATAAAACCTATACACATTTATACAAAATATCCATAATAGTCTTTATTCAATATACACATTTAATAATTTTTTTCATCACCAAAAAAGAAAATTAATAAATTATCCAAATTGCATCTGAATAGTTGCTTATATGCATGTTCATCATACTCAAGACATTCTTTGGATCATAAACTTTGGTTCGCCAAGTTCAACAAAAATAAATACATAAGGATTGATGTCAATAATTAGTTATATAAATTAAATAATGTAAGAGTTTTATATGCACTATACACTTACCATTGATTTAACCCATGCGATGTGAGATCCAAGTGCATCTCTAAGAGTTACCATATTACCACAATTTCTTAACAAAATTAAGTCATTAATCATTACTGATTTTAAGGATATCTTACACCATCCATGACCAAGTGCTTCATCACCCACCACTTTTTTAGGATCTTCACTTACTTAAATGTGAGACCAGTTTGGGTTTGACATTGGGTGTGAGCTACCACTTTGCAAGCTATGTTTGTAGATTCTATATCAAGTATGATCATAAAGTAATTTGAATTACAAATATAGTCTTGTTCAATGCAAAATCAATCCTGAAATTTCAAATTTTAAAATTACCCTAGATTTGTGTTGGCCATGTCTAATCTTATTTCTAACCCTTCCATAAGTGGTATCAGAGCACTAGGTTCAGTTCTTGGACTGAACTAAATCATATTTGAAACAAGTATCAAATTGGCATAAACTAGTCTAGCCAATTTGACCTAGTTGGTATATGAACTGAGAATTCAGTTATCAGTTTGAGGCTAATGATCTAAAATTTAGTATTTATATTTTCTAATATTATTTGGAATTATTTTGTATTGAATTATTAAATTCTTGGGCTGAAAGTGTGATGGAGATTGAATTCTTTATTGGTGGTAAGATTAATGCAGACAATGCGATTTCAATTTTCATATTTGGTTTGTAATTAATTCAGACCATCACACTCTCAACCCTAGTTATTTTATTTTGTTTTTTCATTGTTGACCATTTTTTCTATGAATCATGCTCAATGATTTTGAGATCATCATTTTCTGAATTGATGCATGTTTTGGATGCCAAACCCTAAGCTGATTTGACCTAGTTTTGGTCGACCATACATGAGCCAAACCTAGGGTTCTTTTGCGATTTATAGACCCTTAGATCATGATTAAGTGATCATTCTCAGACCTAGGACAGGGGTTTGATGGGCCATTACATGGGCCAATTCAGCCCAACTTTTGAAACCTATTTAGGTTTAGATTATAGTAAGATGAGCTCATTACAACATGGACTGCTATATGGGACGAATTGCCTTTGTAATTGAGCTCATATACCAAGTCTAGGTTTTACAAGCCTTTAAATTTAATTATGTGCGATGTGCTATGTGAATGCAAATCGTACATAAGTCATAAGTACTTGGCCCATGTGAACACTTTATGTGGCTATCTACGCCCATCCTGGTTGAATGCGCACAATTATCTTGATGTTCATGGATCATTGAATGTTCTCCTACTTAATAGTCCCTTGTCTTGTTCCCTCTCCAAAGAGGGAACCCCAAAGGAACCCTACTCCATTTGGGTCCATTTGAATTTGACTTAATGAAAGTTTGTGGGAACTACTATGGTAAGACCAAAATTGACCTAAGGACTAATATAATTGTTCGCTCATTAACATGAATAATGTCTCCATTCCTAAGATAGAGGGAAATCTCAAAGATGAAAAAAAAAAAAGAAATGGAATGTAGATAAAAGTTCATTCTATAGTATAAATCATGAAACAATAATTAGGTTGTGAACTAATTACTTTTCCCTTTCATCCAAAAAATATTTTGTTTCAACCAATCTCACTAGCTCACACACACAAAACCCATCTCTATGATCAAACTCATCCTGTTCCTCTATTTTCTAACTAGAAATCCTATCCATCCATCAAAAACCTCAATTTGACCCCCTGGACCCAGTTTGACCTACATATCCCAAAATTACAAAAATACCCCTAAACATTACAAAAATTATGAAAATGCCCTTAGCTCCCCATATAAATTATACCCAATGTCTTCCGTTGCCCTAATCTGAAGAAATCGCTAAAATCACTAGAAGGATAACTTTTTATTGTCTTTTTCAACCCGACACAACAGAGGCAACATCAAACCTCCCCTTCACCAGATCCCTCTTTCTCCTTCTCTATTCTTTTCCTTCCTCTCCTCCTCCCTCTCCTTCTTCTTCTTCTTATTCTACCCTTTGGTTTTCATTTTTTTCCTTTCTTTGTTTCACCACTGCCACTGTAATTACAACGAAAAATTTAGACACAACAATGATAATTCATTCCCTCTATTTTTCTTTCCTTCCCCTTCTTTCTCTTTTTCTTCTTCTTCTTCCCACCTCCCTACAGTTTCCTTTACCCCTGTTTTCCATGATCGCCGCTACAACTCATAGCAGCACCGGTTTTATTTTTCCTCTCCCATTCTCTCGATCTCCTCTCCTTTTTTCACTTTGTCACTCTTATCTCTTCTTCTCCTCGTATTTTTCTCTCCATCTACTAAAGACTTCCTTTCTTGTTAACCTTCCAATTGCAAAACCGAATAAGAGGAATGATCAGGATGTACATCCCTTGTTGCAACAAACTGCCTCAAACTGAAATCCTTCCCTATTCATCGATCGGTGTCAGGCCGAACATAATTAGTATTCAATCGCATATCAAAGTCAATCCAAATTTAGGCAAATCATCACGGGGGAAGCATCCCCCTCTCATCAGTCTCCTGGGTTCAACCTCAGTTGTCGTCATCATCTAAGAAGAACAAGCCAAAACCAAAGAAGCCTCCCATATTGCATTAACCAACCTCAGGCCAAAATTTCGGACTAGGTAAGTTCTAGTATACCTTGTAATCCTTTTATTTTCTTTATTGTGATTTGATTATCAGTCTCTTCTTCTCAAATACAATATTCGATTGTTAGCGATTAGAGGTGGCTATGAAGCATTGTTGAGCCCTCCCTTTATGAAATTGGCGACAAATGCGATGTTGGGGTTCGCCTGACCAAACCTAGTGAGTTTAAGATCATTTTGAGTTTGTAGTTTAATGTTTTTCTCTGTTAGCTAACTTGCTTGGTTAAGTAGTGTTTATTTACTAGTTTTAATTGTTGGAATGAACTAATTCAATTGGGGTCGGAGAAAGGCATGGGTCTAGATCTATTGTTTTAATTAGGGTCGGAGAAGATCATTGCTATAGTATTCCCTTGTCAATGAGAATTCAAGCTTTTATAGATAAGAATAATAAGAAAATAAAGGTTAGGGAGATGAGGAAGGTGTTATATCGGAGGGATGGGTAATATTCTTGGGCTATAATACAGAGGGGTGCTGGTTACAAAAAAGAAAACATATTAAGAAAGTATAGTAATAATAATAATAATAATAATAATAATAATAATAATAATAATAATAATAATAATAATAATAATAATAATAAAGACAAGATCAACGAAAAGAAGACAAAAAATAATAATAAAAGAATAAAGAAAAAGATTATGATCAAGATCAGTAATACTGAGTCTGTTTAGTAGAACTGGTGGTTTAGGTTATTAGCTCATAATTTCTTTGTGAAGGGAGGAAAGGCAGAAGTGTCTATGACTTTAATAGAAGTGTCTATGACTCAAGTCATAGACATCAATATGCTGGTCACTTCTGCCTTTAGGTGTATTGATTCTAGGGCCTCTACTCATGCATGTAATACTTTATAGATGTTCAAGGAAAGTAGAGGCCTGAGTAATGGTGAGATAGTGCTCTATATGGATACATCTGCAACCATTGTAGTAACTGTTATAGGCTTAGTAGATTTAGTTTTAGAGAATTGATTATTACTCTTAAATATTGTCTTAATATTTCACAACTTAGAAGAAATTTGATTTCAGTTTCTAACTTATGTAAAGATGATTATTCCATTTTATTTAGTAATAAGAATGCATTTAAATTATATAACAAGTTCTTTGCCCATGGAGAGCTTGAGAATAGTCTCTATGTACTCGGCCATTATCTAGAAACAAATATGACTAGAATTACACAAGTCCATTATCTTTGGATTCTCATAGGGTGGATGAATCCAATGATCATTTGTTTTTAAATGTTTGGGCCAAATTGAACCCAAACTAATTGAGACAAAGATCCATTTCCCCTGAGTATTAAATTTGACCTAACCTCTTTCAGGGGTAAGGTTGAACCCTTGCAGACTTGTGTGAAACCTTTGTGGGTTCCATGCCATCTTCAATGGGAAGCCGGTTCGGGTTTGACATTGGATATGAACTAGTATTTTGGGAGCTATGTTTATAGATTCTGTATCAAGTACGATTAAAAATTAATTTAACTTTTAAATTTGGTCTAATTCAGTACAAGATTTTAAATTTCAAAATTATCAGGAAACGATTTCTCAAGTTGGATTAGAAAATTTTTTTAAATTTGGCCTTGTCTAACCTTATTTTTAACCCTTCTATCACATCAGAATTAAATCCTAAAATTCTAGCCGGAGGATGATCCAGCCCGCTAGACATTGACATTTGATCCCCAATATGATAATGAGGAATGGATTGGTGTGGGTCCCATGTAGACTTTTGATGTTGATAACTGGAGACAGTTATCACATCTTTTGTCTGACCCACTATGTAAAGCTGAATCTAGGTAGTGTATTCCCTATATTTGTGACTTCAATACCACATACCCTAGATTCAGAGTCCTATGTTTATTTACAAAACAGATCTTTCATCCATATTAGAATAGTTTTATTTTCTTGTTTATTGCAAGTTGAACTACTTACCTAGTTAAAGGTTTCTATAGTTGGTATTTAACAAGCGCTTGACCTCAATTAATGTGTCGGGTGCTCAGCTCACTTCACTAAAAACCGTTAATCGTTAAAATTGAGTTTGCTAGTTTTTCTTTACCATTTTTTATATAAATAAATAAAATAAATAAGATGAAAAACAATATATGATTAATTTGCCTCACTTAACATAATAAAGCGGGATCCCTCTTAACATAATATAATTCTCAAAAAGCAAAAAATGCATACAGGCACCAAAAAGGATAAACATATAGATTTCAAGGGGGGAGGGGGAATAAAACACCAACCTGACTAGACAACGGTCCAACCTGGCTCCACGCCCATCGCAGCACCTCAACTTGCACCCACACCAACCTTACTATACCTGGCCCAATCTGCGATTCAACCTGGCTCCGTGTCCACCGTGGCACCTCAACCGGCGCCCACACCAACCTTATTAGCTTGTGGCCCAAACTGCCTAGTCTGCAGTCTGACCTGGCTTTGTGCCCACCGTGGAATTGCAACCCACACCCATATCGTCTTGACTAGCCCATGGCCCGACCTCTCTACCTAGTCCAGTCCACAATTCGACCTGGTTTTATCCTAACATGTTGAAAATAATAAAGAAATTAGAATGGAAATTATCGGTAATCATTTTCTAAACTGAAAATTTGCGAATCCGTTGCGTTGTAGAGTTAAGTCGTGTCACTTAGTCATTCTCCTTAAAACTGCATTTACCACTTACGATGCAATCGAGTGATTGCAAATTGATCGTCAAGATAAAATAACCCATATATCACTGATAGGTGTACACTCACACATACATACATACATGCATACGCATCTGCATGTGGAAACACTCAAATGTTCAGACCGTCTGTAGTAGATTCTCAGTTCGGCCGTCTATAATAGATTTAAACACAAGCACTTGAGGCACCAACCGTAAACTACTTTGGTCCTATTGTCATCAATCTACGGCCCAGCCCACGGGTTAACACTCAAATGTTCAGACCGCAGACGACTCCATTTGCAGTGTGACTAAACCCACTGACATCGTTAATCTCATATCTTAGTGTAAATGATGAACCTGTTATACTGACAAGACATTTCTTTTTCATTTCCCTTTGAGGTGCAGTATGAGACTAATTTCTTTTATTAATTCTTG
The DNA here is from genome assembly GCF_055504915.1 of Nelumbo nucifera. Lineage (NCBI taxonomy): Eukaryota > Viridiplantae > Streptophyta > Magnoliopsida > Proteales > Nelumbonaceae > Nelumbo > Nelumbo nucifera. The sequence continues at coordinate 47,251,262 of NC_142655.1, forward strand.
CTTAGCTTAACCAAACCTTTAACCTATTGAGATTAGAATTATCATAATTCATAGTGTCCACTTTATCCATATTTATTGAATGAAAGCAATCCGTGTCTAATATAGTCTTGTTCTTTACTTGCACTCAACAAAATCATTTTATTTGAGAAGTACTTGTGCTCATTCATTTCGAAGTCGGAAGTCACAATTTAAACTTAAACTCTAGACCATATCTTACTCGCTATAGAAATTTAAATCTATAATTGACGTTGAATGCTTTGTAGAATATATATTTTATTGCTCTATCAAATGTGGCAAATAGAATATATCAACAAGCAAATTTAGCCCACCCAGAAATTTCTTTTAAATCACCCTTATTCCGCGACCACCCAGCCCGCAAACCCGCCTATTTAGCCCACTATGGCCCTCCTGCTCAATCTGCGGACCCGCTCCAGCCATGTCCAACCTTCAGCCCAACCCAACCCGTGACCCAGCCCAATCTAGCCCCCAGTAGCCCTGCCCAAATTTCCCTTACCACCACCTAGCCTAGCCCACACAGCCACTGCAGCTCCACCGGCACATGACATCGCCACTTAGCCTAGCCTGAGATTGGCTTCAATCAGTGCAAGGCCGTTGAAAAGGTGTTTGAACTGTCTTTACAGCCTTGTATTAGGAATATCTCCGTACTTCTATATTTTATTTCATGAGACTGAATCCGGTTTCAGCCTAGACAGCACCCACGGCTTTGACCCAAGCTTGCGCCTGCACCCGCGGTTCTACCTGCCCATGGCACTTCCACCCATCTTAGCTTGTGACTGCACCTGCGGTTCTGCCTGCCTGCAGCACTACCACCCACTCTAGCTCGTGCTTGGTCACATCGCAGCCCACCCATTCCTATAGCCTATACCCGCAGCTCTGGCTGCCCGTGGCATTACCTAACCCACACCTTTTCTTTGATAACATTTTTAGTGCCAGTTGTTCTTATTTTGTCTGTTTCCCCTGCGTTATCTTAGTAATAACATGTTCAGGCACTTTTATATAATCTTCTGTGGAACAACTTATAATTTTATCTTTAACAAATAAATTATTTTTCTCTTTAATATCATATTTACTTTCATTATATTCTGAAACACATCAACGTCACTCATTGGTAATTAGAATTGTTCTAAGTTTTTTTTTCCTTTACACAAATTATTCCTGTACATACTATGTTTTAAAACTTAAATTTTGGCCCATTACAAATTCATTTTCATAAATATACAAGTTCAACTTCAAGTCCATACAGTTTTGCATTTTAACACCATAACAAAGCGTTTAATATTCAAGCTTACTATTCTAAACACAAATCAGTAGTTTCTACATCACAATTCATAATTATTATTATTATTATTATTTTTATAAATTGTTCCACTATTTTTATTAATTTTGTATATTATATATAATTAATATTATTTTTTATTAATGTAGATCATTTGATCACATGTTGTATGTGAGATGTGTGGATCTGAACAAAGTGTGGATTTAACCACAACATACCTTGCAAAACGCCTATAGGGTTGTGTAGAGGGTGTTCTGAAGTGTAGATGAAAAATTGGGTGGTCTACACCATTGTGACAGGGACCAATCCACACCACACCCCAGTCCATATCTATTCTGAACTATAAACAGATTGTGTCGATTCATCCAATCCACACCCATAGTGGCATGGCAACACCTTTTGATTTCATGTATGTCATATACAATTTATGAAGTGATCTACACAATCAATCATAAATGTCTAATTTTTACAATTTATATGGTAAATAAATAGGAAAAAGGCATCGGTAATTGAATATAAATCAATAAATATTAATTTTAACAAAAATAATTTAAAAAAAAATTATTCTTTTATTAAAAATATTAAACAATTAATATTTAAGCAAAGAATAACAAATTATTATAAGTATAGCATCAAATTATTTATGCAAACTAATCAAAAGTAACAAAGACACTATCGTTAAACAAGACACAGTGGTGGAAGAGAGCTTTAGGCAATGGAGAAGAACTTCAATTGTAATATAGTAGGGTAAGAAAAAGTTGTGATGTATCTTATTGAGAAACTACAGTCGAAGGAAAAGTTTTCTTTCTATTCCTTGTTCCAGCAAACAATTGTTGGGAATTTATATACAGAACAGAGTTCGGCTCACCACTAGGAATGTAATTATAGTCTCCTAAAAGAACAATGAAAAACAAAACCAAGAACAACTATACAAGAGATAAGGATAAGGATTACAGAGGATAAGGCAGTTCTAAGATAAGGCTCGCTTGCTTGCTTAATACCCCCCCCCCTCAAGTTGGAGCATGTAAATGGGAAATGCCCAACTTGGCAAGAAGATGTTCGAATTGTTGCCTACCCAGGGCCTTTGTAAACATATCGGCAAGTTGCTCTGAAGTCCGGACGTAAGAAGGCCGTATATTCCCATTCTGGATTTCACTGCGGACAAAGTGACAGTCTACTTCAATGTGTTTAGTCCTCTCATGGAAGACCGGATTCGCAGCGATATGCAAGGCTGCTTGACTATCACAGTATAACCGCATAGGGTCAGGATGATCAACTCCTAATGAAAGCAACAACCCTTTTAACCATTTCAACTCACATGCAGCTGTTGCCATAGACCTGTATTCCGCCTCAGCTGATGATCTGGACACTGTAAGTTGCTTCTTCGTCTTCCACGATATAAGTGCTCGGCCCAATAAAACAAAGTATCCTATGAGAGAGCGTCATGTCAGTGGACACCCGGCCTAGTCAGAGTCACAGTAGGCATACAATTGAAGATCACTGTCAGCTGGAAGGAAAATTCCCTGTCCCGGGTCACCTTTCAAATATTGCACCACACGCAAAGCCGCCACCTAGTGTTCTTCACAAGGGTTCTACATAAATTGAGCGAGCACATGCACACAATAGGACAATTCAGGATGGGTAATGGTCAAGTAAATTAAATGACCCACTAGCATCTTGAACCTCTCTGGCTTTATCATCAGAGGACCATCTGCCAGAGCTAGTTTATGATTTTGTTATAGGGGAAGTCCAGCTGGCTTAGCGCCTAACAAACCAGTTTCTGATATGATATCCAATGCGTATTTCCGCTGACAAAGAAAAATACCTTTCGGGTTTCTGGCGACCTCCACTCCTAAAAAATATTTCAAAGTTCCCAAGTCCTTCATGTGGAGGCATTGGTTGAGATACTTCTTGAATCTCCAAATGGCATTGCCGTTATTTCCAGAGATGACAAGATCGTCTACGTAAACCAAAATATTTAACTGTTCATGCTTCCGTCAAAGCGTAAACAATGAGTAATCAGATTGTGACTGGGTAAAGCCATATTGTTTCAAGGCTGTTGTGAGTTTAGCAAACCAACAACGAGGGGCCTGTTTCAAACCATAAAGCGACTAATGCAACTTGCACACCTTTCCAGGTAGTCTTGAAGCAAATCCAGGAGGCATCTTCATATACACTTCTTCTTGCAGATCTCCATGGAGAAATGCGTTCTGCACATCCATCTGATGTAGTTCCCAGTTTCTAGCCGCAACAACTGCAAGGAATGTCCGGACTGTAACCATCTTTGCCACAGGTGCAAACGTTTCATTGTAGTCAATCCCTTCAACCTGTTTGTTTCCGAAGATCACCAAACGCGCCTTGTACCGTTCTATTGTGCCATCTGAGTTGTACTTTATCTTGTAGACCCATTTACTTCCAAGAGCCTTCTTCCCTGGCGGCAAGTTCTCCACTGTCCAGGTTCTATTATTTTCTAAAGCTTCAATTTCCTTTTTCATTGTTTCTCTCCAACGAGAGTCCTTGACAGCCTCTAAATAACTCTAGGGCTCATGACTAGTTGTGATAGCTGCTAAGAAAGAGCAGTGTCGCAAAGAAAATTTACCACAATTCACATACTGTGTTATAGGATAAGGAGTACTTGAGGAGTGAGATTGGCGAGGTGAACTGGCAGAGGGCCTCAGACTGTGGTTGGAACACCATGTAGTGTGTATGATGTAGTTCTTGAGACGACTGGAAGGATGCTTCACTCTATGGCCTCATCCAAGTTGCTCATTCCCTGCATTCGTTTCTTCCACAGAACCCCCCTTACATCATTCTCCCCTTCATTATTTTCACACCTGTCACTTTGTTCTCCCTCTCTTATGACCTCACGAGTACTATCTCTTTTACTTTCACTATCTTCCTCGTCATACACTTCAGTCTCTACCTGGTTATAATCAAGATTACCATCATTGTGTCCGTGTTCGACTTGTTTTTCTTCAATAGCATAGGGAAACTCAGTTTCTGAAAACACCACATCCCTGGAAACAAAATATTCATTGTTTTCTAAGTCATAAACTCTCCACCCCTTCTTGCCAAAGGGGTACAACGCCTGGCTCTACTGGCAAACTTATCCCTGGTACGATTTAGGCTTCGTGCATAACACAAACACCCAAACGTTTGTATATGTTTGTAGCTTGGTTTCTGCCCATACAACATCTCATACGATGTTTTTCCCAAAAGGAGAGTGGAGGGGGTCTTGTTGATCAGATAACTAGCCATCATAACACACTCTCCCCAAAACTCAATAGGGAGATTAGCCTGAAATCTAAGGGCTCTGGCAACATTCAGTATATGTCTATGTTTTCTCTCGACACGTCCATTCTGTTGCAGTGTTTCAACACATGAGGTCTGATGTATTATACCTTGCTTAGAAAAATATTCCTTCAAGCAAGTAAATTCAGTACCATTATCGCTTCTAACTATCTTCACCAATTTTTCATATTGGCGTTTAACCATAATGAAGAAGTTCCGCAGCGTTTTGCCCACTTCACTTTTGTCATTAAGTAAGAAAATCCAAACATCTCGCAAGAAATCATCAACAATAGTCAAAAAATACGAGGCACCACAAGACGCCCGAACAGAGTACGAACCCCATAAATCACAATGAATCAAATCGAAAATCCCTTTAGCATTATTTTCACTAGAATCAAACGTACCTCTTGTCTGTTTGGCTTTTGAACAAACACCACCAATCCTATTTCCACCACCACATCTAATGTTCACATCAGAAAGTAGTTTAATTACTTTCTCGGAGGGATGACCCATTCTCTTGTGCCATAACTCGTATGAAGCTTCAACTTCTGCTTTATGAACTTTGCTTGAGTACGCACCTTTGAAGCAGTAGAGCCCTCCGCGTAGTTCACCCGCACCAATCACCATCCTCGAAGTGTGGTCCTGTATAACACAACTTATTAGTGAATTGGATATTACAATTCGATTCCTCTAATAATTGTGACACAGATATCAGGTTACAATTCAACCGAGGAACATAAAGCACATTAGTAAGCTTCATGTGTTTATTTAAAATGACGGTCCCTTTCTTTATTGCCATGACGTGCTTTCTATCAGGCAATCCAACCTGACAATCAGTCACGGTCTCGGTATCATGCAAGTGATTCAAGTTCCTGGTCATATGGTGTGAGACTCCTGTATCAATTATCCAATTCATACCTGTCACCTTTTCACTTGTGCTGGGTTTGCAAGAATTCAAGAGATTAAGAAAAGTGGACCACTGTTCATTAGTCAATCCACCGAATGTTGTACGATCTCCTTCTGTCGCGTGGATTGGTTCAGATGTTTGCCCTACCGCTTGCGCAGCATTTGCTCTCTGTACTCCTCCACGTCCACGACCGCCATCACCACTCCTATCGATAATTCTGACATGATCGTTTCTTCTTCCTGTGACAAGTCCGTCCTTGTCTAGCATCTTACCAAAGAAGAGGGAACATATGGTGTCCCCCGCCACCGTCTCACCGGTCATTCTCACTTCGCGGAGGATGTCATGCTCTTCTCCGACGGTCAGTTCGCTCTCTCCGACTCTTGGGATAGCGAGCTCCGTCTCTGGGACCTTAATACCGGCATTACCACTCGCCGCTTCATTGGTCACACCAAGGATGTCCTCTCCGTTGCCTTCTCTATCGACTACTGCCAGATCGTCTCTGCTTCTCGAGACCGCACTATCAAGCTTTGGAATACACTTGGAGAATGCAAGAGCCACACCAACTGGGTGAGCTGCGTCAGGTTCAGCCCCAATACATTCCAACCCACTATTGTCTCTGGATCTTGGGATCGGGTCGTGAAGGTTTGGAACCTTACCAATTACAAATTGCGCTGCACGTTGACCGGTCACGGAGGTTACGTGAAACACTGTTGCAGTTTCGCCCGATGGCTCTCTTTGTGCCAGTGGTGGCAAAGACGGTCGAACTCTGCTTTGGGACTTGGCAGAAGGAAAGAGGCTCTACTCGCTTGATGCAGGGGCTATTATTTAGGCTCTGATACCATGAGAAACTACAGTCGAAGGAAAAGTTTTCTTTCTATTCCTTGTTCCAGCAAACGATTGCTGGAAATTTATATATAGAGCAGAGTTCGGCTCACCACTAGGAATGTAATTACAGTCTCCTAAAAGAACAATGAAAAACAAAACCAAGAACAACTATACATGAGATAAGGATAAGGATTACAGAGGATAAGGCGATTCTAGGATAAGGCTCGCTTGCTTGCTTAATACTTATCAATAACAAATTCTGAAATAATCATGAACCGAACTCAACCACGAGATAAATGCATGGATGACATATTGAGTTGTGGACAGTGCTGGTCCACGATATATTATGCACCAATCCCATCCACACCATACACATTGCTTGGTCACCATCCACCAGATGACCATTGTTTTGAACATCACCAATCTACCCATTTTTGTCTGCAATGCAGAACAACTCCTATGTTGTGTGGCATGATGGTGTGGACTCATGCGGTGTGGATGAAAACACATCACCCAGTTTCTAATCAACACTACAAAATACCCCCAAGTCTCTATTAGGAATAAAAATGGCGGTGGCTATTTTGTAGAATAACAAACTTAAAAACTTAGTGATTCTTTTCTTGAGCTAAACTCTCTTTGTCTGTTATTTTTAATTTAAGAAATAAAATAAATAAACCACAAACATGAGAAGAGAGAGAGGGATCCATGTAAACATTGAGTTTATTTTGCCTCTTTGAATTGAGTACAGCCCTAGAATAAAAACTGAGTTTATTTTGTCATCATGACTCATCAGTTTGTAAAATGAGGGGAAGCCTCAGAAAACAAGCACAAAAAGATCACAAGAAGATAAATTCAGAATTAACGGTGGTGTGTATAAGATATGATGCTTAGGATGGAGACATGGTGATTTTAACAAAATCAAGAGACTTCTTGCCTTCATGACCCTTCCCAAAGAAATTTTTCATGTATTCTTCAAACAGAAACTCTCCGTAGTGAGCCACCCCATCCTTCTCTACCACTTGAGGTAGCGGCTTGATCTTCTTCGTTGGCAGGGGGAACACAAATACTGGGATTGACACTCGTGATTCTGCGTTTGTAGTCCACACTCGATGTTCTGCACTCTTGTATCTTCCATTGCTTAAGATCTAAAAGAAGATCAAAGACAACCATGTTAATTAATTAAGAATTTAATAAAAACAGAGAGAGAGATAGAGAGAGAGAGATTTACCTCTAAGGTATCCCCAACGTTGACGACCAGTGCTCCCGGGGTGGGTGGAATTTCTACCCATTCTCCCTTCTTTCTACCAAGTCTATCATCTTCCACCTTCACATACAGACCACCAATCCCATCTTGCAGCAATACAGTAAGGATGCCCATGTCGGAGTGGCGCCCAACTCCAACTGTGAGCTCAGATTTGGACACTAAATTCATATTGACCATCCTTGTGCCAATATATGCCTCAGTCTCTGTATGGTCTACTGTCACTCCAAGCCTTCTAAGCAATACTTCCAGTATCCTTTTCACCATCTTGGTTGATGACTTGAGGTACTCAAGTGCAACTTCCCTGCAGATATAGAGATCGATTTCATGACGATGAGAATGATAAATCACTAACAAATGAAAGGGTAAAATATAGAGATCGACCATGTTTTTGGGGGTTTAGTGACAATTAGGTCCCCAAAATAAAGAACTACCTGTACTCTCAAATTTCAGCACTCTAATATCATTCAATCAGTTTTGAACTTTTACGAAACCAATGTGCCCTCTTTTTTCTTGCATCTCTCAAACCCAACCTTTCAACTTTTCCTATATTCTTCTTTTTTTCCTTTTTTTTGTCTTTCTTGTTATTTGCTCATTTGCTTTGACACATTCTCTCATAGATCAGTACTTAGGCTTGAGGAATTTGAAGAGGGATAATAGCATATAAGGGCAATTTTGGGGTTTAATACTAATAAAAGTAATATTTAAAAAAAATAAAAAATAGGTTAAATTTTTAAAAATAATATCAATAAAGGACAAAACACTGTTCATTATCTTCTTCTTACCATTTGTTCACCAGCGACAAAGGTGGCCGCGGCGGTGCTGGGCAGAGGAATGACCACCAGCGCTGCCTTCATTACCTCTGCCTCTAGCCACCCCCGGCAACATTGCCTGAGGCGGAGGTGGAAATGGGCAGAGGCGGCGGCGGATGGCGGCATTGGTGAACAAATGGGAAGAAGATGATGAACAGTATTTTTGTCATTTATTGATATTATTTTTAAAATGTTAACCTATTTTTTTGAATTTTTAAAAATATTATTTTTATTGATATTAAACCCCAAAAGTTGCCCTTATCCCCATTCGAAAATACAGGATAGCTCCTGTTAGGTCGTTACAAATGAATGAAAGCTCCAGGACCTAATTTCACTATTCCCATAATACAGAATAGTTATCTGTGTTTTATCATATTGACGAGGCAAGATAATTAAGCTTACTTGCATTCCTCAGGCCAGAAGTTCAGAGCATCTTCATCGCCGCTGTAAGTCATACTTATATAATCCTTCCACTCTAAAGCTTTCTCCGCCTCCGGTACAAAGCTGGTTCCATATTTCACGAACGGGCTTGGGCTTGCTCCTTTGAGATAAACAAAACAGCCTTCCTTTCAGGCGGCTGATTAAAGAACCGATGTGCTGCATCCTTGAGCTGCTCCAGCAATTCAACCTGCACACCATGGTTGATCACTTGGAAGAACCCAAGCGTCTCGGCAGACTGTCCAAGAAGTTCCACCACCTGATCATGGTTAGGCCCCTCGAGCTCGGACAGGTCAATGGGTGAAACTAGAGATGGTGGATATGATGGGTCTATGCCTTGTTTGACGATTCGTTCTTGTGGTGATTGGATGTATTGATCAGGTACCGTGGTTATGCCGGAGTCCACCATGCCTTTCACTCCGTTGCCTTCTCGAACTACGAAGTTGAACAGTTCGTTTCCAATATTCTCGAAGCTCGGAGCCATTATCTGTACCACGAGAGTGTATCAATTCCTTTGTCTGATTGATGCTAGCGGTGAAGGTTTCCTGCCAAGGGTACCAACTTTTATAGTGGCTTCTGCTCATCAGCTTGTTAGCCACTATATTATAGAATAAAAATAGAGAGATGACTTTTGACTTGGTTGTCTTGATGGGGGTATAAAATTAATTTTTGATAAAACCAGGAAAGCCCAATATAATATTATAGGGCAGAAACATGGAGAGAGAGAGAATTATAAAAATAAAAATTATATGTATAAAATTATTTTTTTAATTTTCGAACAAAAAATTAAGAATTATAAAAATCATTTAGTATTATACATAAAAGAATTATTTATTTTATTTTATATATAATAAAATTAGTTATTATATATATATATATATAATACAAATTATTCATTTAATACTAGATTCGCAAGTCCCACGAACTGTACTTCACTGGGCTCGAAGCCTGATTATTTTCTATTTATAAAGAAAAAATTCCAACCTGAACCCAGCCTGACCCGGCCCCTGAACAGATCCAAAGCAAACTCTGCCATTTTGTTATGCAGTTGTATGCATTTTCTACAATAATTTCTATCAATGTTCTGCTTTTATGCAAACCTAGATTGACATGGAAAATCTAATATTTCTTCTGGCGTAAATAATTCATGCATTGAGAAAACTTCGTGCAAATGCGTAATTCCATCCTAGCTAACAAAGCGGCACGAGGATGGAGAAAATCGCAAAGGAGGCGTGAGACTAACTGTTCTTTCCTTTCCATGCATGTATATGGTTGGTTGATTTTTCTCTTTCAATTTGAATTTCTCAGTCCAGAGATGACTATATGACTATATGCCGGTGTTTCATTGGCATATAGACATATTTAATTTATTTTATATGTGAATTTATTATTGATTGATAATTAATTAATTGATGGATCATCGATACGCAAAATATAAGGAACTTCAGGGTAAGACCTGTTTCAGGGAGTAACCAAACCTTTAACCGACCCCTGAACATATTTTGAACGTTGAGTATGGGTATATACGAATTTGATTTGAATCCGATAGATCTATAAACCTTTATTTTATATTCAAATTCAATTAGGTCAAATTTATCGAATATACTAAACAAAATGAAAGTGTAAAGAGGGTTTTAGAATCATATTCATTGAAATTTGTAGAAAGAAAATAACGCTCAAATAAAATAAGAAGAAAAAGAGAAAAATGAATGAGTAAAATCGAGGGAAGTCTGAAAGTTAAAATCTGATCGGCATTTGAGATTAGATTTGCTTCTATTTGAAAGAAGAAAATAAAAGTAGAATGATCTGCCGCTCTTTTCGCTTGCCGGTGTAACAAAGGAGAAAGAAGGGGAGAGTGAGAGAAAGAAGGAAAAGTACCTGACATTTGGGACCGGCAGTGCTGATAATCATTCGAGGCTCTATCAGTCTCTCTGTTGGAGTGATTTTTTTGTTTCTTTTCTTGTTTCTTTTTTTCTTTTTGCAGCTTTTTGACAAAGGGGTTACTTTCTCTTGGATCCAGTATTAGCTTTCGATACCAGTGGGTGTTGCTTTACGTTTTTGTCGCCCATGGTTAAGTCCGTTCGTGGTTCTCCGGCAGAAGCAATTCATGGTCAGTTCCATATGCAGTTCTCCAACGAATGCCATTTTGGAAAACAATTACAGTATCTGGTATCGGTTGTAATGTTTGGGGATCTGCCCTCTTCTACGGATCTACCCCAATCATGCTATTACAGGCTCTTTCCAATCTCTTTTGGGAACCTCTCCGGTCTTTTCTTCATCGTTTGTAAGTAGGTAATAGATTATAATAGGTACTAATTGAAAATTTATTAATAGAATGTATTCCAATTATACCCAACTTGTGGTTTTATTGGTTACTCAAATAAAAGGTCTATTGGGGTGTGCCTATTGTAATAAGGCTTTTTACTTTGATAGGAAAGTTTATTTATCTCTAGATCTTTTATAGATTCAATCTCTAATATTGATTCATCATTTGATTCTTCACTCCAAAAATTTATTGAATAGGAAATTGATGTTTTTTCTTCCTTCTCAATTTTGGAGGGTTTTGACGTTTCTCCTCTTTCCCAATTTGATGATATCAATTTGGCAGATAATTCCTTATAACTTACTTTTGATAAATCTAGTGGGGTTGTTTTGAGCCTCATATTTTCTAGGAAACTCGGTATTATTGCCGTGGGTTTTTCTTTTTTAATTATTGTTCTAGATTTAGAAATTTCTAACGAACTTAATAAAGATTCTATTCTATTGGTTTTTTTTACCTAAAACATTAGGGCATATATTTGTATAGTTATTTTGTTCTATGATTTGAGAACAATGTTCTAGGGAAACCTTTTCAGATTCTTTCATTGTCGTTGAATTTTTTATTGGATTTGCTATTAGCTCATATTTTCCTATTTTTACAGCTTCTAAAGGTGGATGGATTGATTCCACTATTTTCCCTATTGTTGACTTCCAAGCTTTAAACAGTTTCTTTGTGACACATTGTTCCAATTCTTACGATGGAGGCCTTATTTTCTTAAATTGTTTTTGTTTTGAAAACCAATCCCAAAATGGGATATTTTCTTTTAACTCTGTCATATCATCATACCATAATTCTCTGATATGATCTCTTTCTTTTTTAGAAAACTTTTCAAAAAACCATTTTTTAGAAAACTTTTTTGGAAATCTTCTTATATTTCCAACATATTGATTTCAAAATCTGGCTCTGTAGGTTCATAAGATTTTACTGACTAGCTTTCTCTCCAGGCTGTATGATTGTCCAAAGATGGGGTATCTACTATTGGTGTTTCATAAGTGGCATAGATAATGCCGAGAAGAGGACATATAGATTCTATTAAATCTACAAATATCCTAGAATAAGCGGATCTTAAGTCCATTGGTTTAGAGTAATAAGTCTGCGAAGATGTTGAGGCTCTTCTAAACCTTAGTTCTACAGATCCATCTTGCTCACTGAATATAGATGCTAGTTCAGTAAATTCGATGGGTTTAGGAGTCTCCGCTTTAATGATTGATCAATTATCCAGCAATTTTACTTCCTTCCAAGTGATTTGCCTAGGAATTGTAACATTATTCCTAGCATTGGTTTGGAACAGGGTAGTCATTCCCCTGGTTCCTGTTATCCTAGTATTAGGACAAATAGTACTCATGGTCTTAAAATAGACCCTATACACTAATGCTATATTCTCTGATCTTGGGAAAGCATTAAAGTAGATAGGCCCTTCATGGAGACTTCTTTCTATTACTGCTAATAAGGAGTCGTTGAATCTATTATGTCTAGAATCTGTCAAAAGGCTACAGCAGTTGTTTGTAATCCCAATCTTGTTTATATTTTTACGGCTACTTGTATTAGGCCAAAATGTATAAAATTACATTCAGATTTTTTCTTGTAAGTTTCTATTATTTTCATATCTATAAGAGAGAAGTTTAGGTCTATTTTTAAACTAAACATTCCTCTTTTATAGATTTCAGAAGGTGCAATTTTTGGGATGGTCCAATTGTATAGGGATTTCTCTATACTATCATAGTTTACTTCTTCTATATTTTTTATTGACAGCGATTTGGTTAAGGACGAGCTACTACCACTTTCTTCAAAGTTGTTGCTAGAGATAGAGGCGGTCCTAAATAACTTTTTCATCTCTTCCTTTTACTTCACCAAATACGGTCAGCCAACTTAAACGATTGTCAATCTTCGGCCTGCAACACGACTACGACCTTGGTTCAAGGGCTCTAGCCTTGGTAAAAATGGCAAGTGTCTAGTCTGTCCAACTAGGGTTCTAGCTTAGTGATATCTCTGAAGAAGTTACAGTCTTTGGGTTCTAGCCAAAGGTTCTAGAACTCTTTCTAGTTGACAAAGGTCTGAGTGGGGTATAAATAGGTTCAAGTTTTCACAAATTGTTGAAGAAGATGGAGGGTTTCGGATCAATGGCTCTGATACCAAAATAGTGTAAAACAGTGAACAATGATATGGAGATGGTTCCGTCACTTACAAATTCTGCCAAAAACCAAAGGCCTCCACTATTAACACTCTAAAAGAGAGTTTAAAATGCAAAGTTAAGCTTAGTGCTGAATTACAAATAGAAATAAAAGAAAAACAACTGATTAAGCTACTAGAAGAACCTAAAACCCAATTAGAAATTGAAAATTTCCAAGCAAATAATAATAGTAATAATAATAATAATAATAATAATAATAATAAGAAGAAGAAGAAGAAGACGAAGAAGAAGAAGAATAGTAATAGTAATAGTAATACTAATAATAATAATAATAGTAACACTAATAATAATAATAATAATAATAATAATAATAAGGGTTCCACAACTAGAAATTTTCCAATTAGAAATTGAAGCTTTGTAGAATTAAAGTTATGGTTAAGGGTTCCACAACTCAAGTTGGGTTAGGTTGACCTCCACCAGACCTATCCCAACCAAACTTGCACCTCTTAATCATGATCCAATAGAGTATGTTAACTAAAACCTAGGGTTGTCAATGGGTTAGGTCCAACCCAACGAACTCGATGGACCCGAAATGATTAGGCCGATTTTGGTTCTAGGAACTAGAATTGACGGGTCGATTTCGGGTCCTGATATATGTCTCGATTATTATCGGTTCAGAATTGGTTCAACCCACTCTCAAACTAATTCATACTTGACCCAAGCTACATACATATAATATATATAATATTAAATAAATTATATATAATATACATATAATATTTAATATTTAATATATATTAAACATATTTATTTATTTATTATAATCGGGTCTATCAAGTTAGACCTGATTGTCTCGAGAACCAATCGGTTTAGTTCTAGGTCTAAAAATTATAGACCCTATCGGGTCCGGTTCAATTCTTTGTTCTCAATTTTTCATGTCGGGGCAGTTCTAGTTCTAGCCAGTCCCGTCCCAAACCTGACTCGTTGACAACCCTACCAAAACCGAAACCCGACCTAAACTTAACTTAGGTCGAAGAAGCGATCTTTCTAATCTAATTCGAATTCAAATCCACGTTTATGATATCCGATTGGATTAGATCTCCCCTTAAAGAATCGAATTTGAAGATTTCCTAATTCAAATCTGATCCGATCTGTTTGCATCCCTAATAGTAACCACCACCAGGGGTGCAAGGGTGGAGCCCCGTGGCACTACAAACCCATATCCATCCCTATGAGTCCAACCGAATACAAAGAGTTATGTAGTTTGAGATTTTTTTTTTATTTCATGTATATTTTTCCAATATTATCTATCTATCTATCTATCTATATCTATTATATATATATTAAAATTGGCATATGCAAGAAATCCCATTCTAATTTTCTGTTTTTTTTTTGCATTTTTTATTTTTTTAATTCCACATAAATTGTAAGAAAAGCAATCAAGGGTGAGAAATGCTTGGGATTCCAAGACAGCTCCCACCCTTCATCTTCTTTTCGTTTACCATGAGGTCTCGAGGGAGGAAAAGAACACAAAACGAGAGAGTTCTCTCTCCCCTACATCTCTCTCTTACTCTGGCATTCTCTTTCCTTCATCTTCCTCAATCTCTATATCTTCTCAATGATGCTAACCTCCCTATCTTCTTTCCACGCTTCTCTTCTTACTTCTCATGTCTTACTCTACGGTAGACTCTACAGAGTGGAAATTGGGTACAATAGAAGACTATCCACAATCAAAGTATAGCTTCACTGCCATGACAGGGACTTATATGTTTAGACTCTACAGGGATTCTAATCCTTGTGACTTATTTCCCTTAAACTGGACTGTACCCAATTCACTCCCATGACACAAATACAGCAAGTCACTCCACAATCTAGTTCATCAACTTGCTTACCTATAGAATTGAGGAATGCAAATTGTGGGAAACTATATGAGTTCAATCAAACTATTCAATCTAGCTAGCCAAATATGAATAATGCGTCATACTTTTCTAGGAATTCATTCAAAATGATGGACGGAACCAACTTATATTGAAGCCATCATGTTACCCCATAGCAACTTATATTCGAGTCATCATGTCTACAAAAAAAATGGTAAGTGTTTAAAGTGATTTCTCTAGTTTTTTCCTACTTTCCTTTGTGTCTATATGCAAAATTAATTTTAATTTAAACTAATTACTTAAATCTATTAATTTGTATGCAGGTGTGATTTAGGAAGTTGGAAGTTCGGACAACTAAGAGCGAAATCCATCTTTTGAACTTGGTTGGTTTTTCTCTCTCTGTTGGAAGTTGGGATAACTATGAGCAAAATCTATCTTTTCAACTTCTTTCTCTCTTATTAGAATGCATTGTAACTTAGCTATTTAAACAAAATGATCAAGCATTCATTCTTTTGTAGTAAGGGTTATGTGTGCATTTGGTTTAATGAAATGAATTTTGCATGTATATTTATTTGCATATATGATTAAGGAGATGATACTTTGCTTGAAATGTACTTGTTTCTATGAGAATAAATATGGAGAAAACAACACCACTAATTGGAATGCAGTAATCTCAAAGGGGTGGCATATATTGACAAAACAGCCCTTCATTAATTCTATAAAAATAGTCGCTATATTGATGGAAGAAACCATCACTAAATATATGAAAACCGTCACTATTGCAATATATACCAACACTTGCCTCTGTTGGTAAAAGCTATACCAACAATTTTTCCGCCACTAGTAAAGATAAAACCATCAGAAAAATATTGAAAACATATACAGTAAAAAGATTTTACTGACAGAGATAATCGTTGGTAAATTTATATCTATGGATGTTCTGTTAGTAATAAAAACATTTATGAAATCTTCACCGATGGATATGTGTATCAGTAAAACTTATACCAATGGGTTATTCATCGCTAAAGGATGTATAAAATGCATTACTAAAAATCTCAACAAAGGTTTTTTTTCATTTGTACCAACAGGTTAATGCCGTCACTAGTAATCTTGAGACCGCTGGTATTGCACATTGATTTATACTGATGGATCCCAAATCCGTTGGTATAACCTTATAGCTATGGTGTCTATACCTACGGATTGATCATTCTTCGATATAAACACTTTGATCGTCTATATAGGTCACTATTTTTTGTCTTTTACCAACAGATTTAAGCCGTCGGTAAGTGTCCCTTATTTAGTGGCTAGGTTTCATCTGGGAGAAGGGAGAAGATGATAATGGAGGTATGATGGTCTAGGTTATTAGGGGAATGGGAAAGTGAGAGTTATGAGGAAGAGGACAAATTGAATCGGTTTTGATTAAGGAGAGAGGGGAGGAAGAAGATGAAAGGTTACATTCAGTGTTGCATGATAGAAGGAGAACTAGGTAGAAGGGATTCTAGGGTTTTGGTTGTTAGAGGAAAGAGAGAGGACTACTAGGATTTTGATTGTGAGATGAAAATGTGAAAGGGAAAGGCTTGAAGGTTCGATGGTTATAGTGTTAATAAGGAGATGAGGAGAACAGAGTTCAGTTTGGGACTTTTTACCTAGCCGAAGTGGAGTGCTCTTTATCTTGTTTCTTCTTCCTTCCTCACATGGCCAAAAATGGAATTAGTCCTTTATTTTCTCTTTTTTTTTTCTTGGTGGAAAATGGAGAGAGGAGAGATGGAGATTTCAGTTTGGATTTAGGGTGTGGGAGTGTTGTGGGGGAGAGAGAAGAGGAGGGAAATGAGAGCATGAGAGTGGGAGAGCTTGGCTTAGTTCATTAATAAAGGAAGGAAGTGGAAAGGAGAGGTGGAAGAAGATGGGGTTTAATAGATCGTCATAAAAAGAGTATAAATTGTGAGAACTCAATTGGATCGTCATAAAAAAAGTATAAATTGGCATGTTGAAAATCGGGCTAATTGTCATTCCACATAGTAACTAAATCCAATACGCATTGGGTCTAATTTTCTTCAAGATGTGGAAAGAGCCAATCTTTTTACATTAGAACTTGTGACTGATTGTATGAAAGTGAAAACATTTTGTTTGGATAGATGAAGATAAAGAAAACTTTAAACACGCTCTATAAAATCTGGATGATCAAGTGGTGCGTCTTTGTGACACTAGCAAGTGCACTAGCCGCTCAAGTAATAGAGTGATGAATAGAGTATCGTTCCCACGAGGACTTATGTAGCAACTACTAGTATTATATCAGCTTGCTCTTATCTGATTAGCTGAATTCTAAATCTAATTCAAATCTGAAAATCTAGCTAATGAACTATCTACTAGGAGTTGGCTCAAACACCTTGTATTCAAGTTGAGAGGATAAGCTAAAAATACCTAGAAATGATTCAGTAATTAGCTCTCTAGATCATTCGAATAGAATTTGATTCATCATATGCATGAATGATGATTCTTATATCTCTATCAAGAATCTAATCATTCATGCATGCATTAGATCAAACATTTCAAGGGCATCAATTCAGATTGAATGATCACCAACTGAATTGTGCAAGTTATCTCTAATCTTGCATTCAATTCAGTTCTTGAGTAGTAGATATGAAATTCTAGAGTCTTTCTCAATCACTCTAGAATTTCCAAGAGTCTAAAACAAATCGGCCAATACTTTATGATGAATGTCTGAATTCTCTCTTAAGCAATTCAGACATTACAAATTACAGATCTGAATTTGTAAGATAACAGTTCGGCTGATCAATTCTACCATTAATATTCTAATCAAGAAACTCAAAGTTGGATCTGATCTATTCGAATGATTCAAGAAAACTAATTACAAAATTGAATTTACAACAATCAAACTTCCATTACAGCAAGAAAGAAAGATAGATGGAGAAATTACATAATCTCTAGCTTAATTCAAACACAAGGTATGCAAAAATTAAGAGTATGACCTAGATCTCTCAAAAGCTTCTCCTCCTTCGAATTCACCTTCTTCTCTTCTTGGAGTGCTTGGATCTCCTCAGCTCCTTCTCTCTTGCACCTAGCTATCTCTCTTCGTCTCTCCTTGAATTTTGAACCCAAGAGACCAAGGAAACTTGAACTTAGGCAATTGAACACCATTCTCCTCCAAGAGACCTCCTAAAATAGACTTTCAAGGAGTCTAGAAGCTGCCACCTCTAGTCTCTCTTGAAACTTCTAGAATTTGCTGCCCTTTTCTCCTTTTGAACATTTTAGAAAATGTTGACCCTTTCTCTTGAACTCTCTAGAAGTTGCCGCTCCTAGCTCTTCTTGGGTTGCACCTTGGCTAAAATTTGGGCTGTTTTGGGCCTCCTCTTTGTTGGGCCAAATTGGCTTTCTTGCTAGGCTCTCTCTTTGGGTTCTCCCAAAGAGTGTAGCATGGGCTGCATGGGCCGAGTGAACCTCTCTTGTTCTCTCGGCTGGGCCATGGTTCTAGCTGGGCTAAATTACCTCAAATTTGGCTCTTTTCTTTTTGTTTTATGCCTTCTTTCTCCTGAGTTGGTTTCTCCTAAAATATTTCCTGAAATTAAACTGAAATGGGGTGAAACTCAAACAAACCGTCATAAAAAGCATGCATAAATCCTTATAAATTGTATGTAAATTATATACTCATCATCAAGCCACATGTTCTCAAATTTAAAAGGTCTTAGGATAATAATCACCACAAATTGTCTAAGCACCATCAGCTTATTATCTAACATAAAGAAAGATAGAGATTCTTGCAACATTTCACCAGCATGCTCCTCTTAATCTCCTAAATAGAGAAACATATCCAACCTTATTAGAATAAGTGGAGATTACCCGTTCATCCAAATAAACCTATAGCCTTCCAAAGGAGGATCGAATAGTCCATTCATACTTCTTAAAATAACCCAAACTTTCTTTTCCATTCCTCCCCCTTTCATGTCCATCACTTTTCTAACTTGAAATCCCCCCCCACCAAGGACTTCCCCTCTCCTGCCTTGCCCCCTCTAGCTCCTATAGTTCCACCCTTATCCCTTCTACATTCAAACCATATACATTTGTAAATCTCCACTACCACCCCCCATCCACCATCTAAAAACAAATTGAAATGGAAAACCTTCCTATTTTTTCAATCTTCATAAGGATCCTCATATCCCCCAAGAGGCCCACTACATTCACCTCCACCCATTCCCTACAATTGGATCTTAAATTTCATTCTTCATTCTCATGTCAAAAATTTCCAACTTTGTTTCTTATAACAACGTGTGCCTTCTCAAAAAAAAATATTAGTAACAACCTCATTTCCTTTCCCAACCCTCTCACGCTCCAAAAAACCAACTTCATCTTCTAATCCTGCCTCCACCCCCTACCAATTGCCCCCCCCCCCCCCCTTCTTCACTCTTCGTTAACCTGTCCTTCCTTCCCTTCTCCTTCCTACTACACCTCTTCCCCTTATCCATAGGTAGCCTTTTTAATGGGTTCTTCCCTTCTATTCCTCTCTAATTGTTTTATGGTCTTTCTCACTACCTCTTCTCCTCCTAAAAAAAATCATCCCAATGTTTTACCAACCTCTATATTTCTCTCCACTAGCCTATCAGTCCACTATTCTTCTTACTATGGGCTGCTTTCTTTTTTCTTCTTCTTCGACTTCTTGTAAAGTTTTTGCTTTTCCTTTTCCTCTGTCCTTTTCCTTCACTTCTTTACCTCTATTTCCTTCCTCTTCTCAATTCTCTTCCTTATATTATAGATTTTACTATTTTCAACCCTAGATATTTTCCCTTTTAAACCATTTCTCCTCCCCTACGGACATTTGATTCTCTTCCCCACACTTTCTTTTTCAATGTCCAAATCTCCCTTATCCAAAGAAGATAAACAAGATGGAGAATATGGGGAAGATAAAGAGGAAAGTGTAGCCAAAGGTATCGATCATATCTCACCACTTGAGCTAGTAGTCTAAGGACAAACAACAACAGCCTCCATAGAC
Source organism: Nelumbo nucifera (assembly GCF_055504915.1). Lineage (NCBI taxonomy): Eukaryota > Viridiplantae > Streptophyta > Magnoliopsida > Proteales > Nelumbonaceae > Nelumbo > Nelumbo nucifera. The sequence continues at coordinate 47,271,426 of NC_142655.1, forward strand.
TTCTCCTCCTCAACAACATTGCAATGTTGCCAAATAGGATAACATCCCTCACTAAGCTTTTTCTCTTCTCTACATTATTGTTCTCCATTTGAACTTTGACCTCAAGAGCTCTTCAAGAAGATGGAAAACCTTCAAGGTTAGAATCCTTAGTTCAACTTTGATCTAGTACCAAGGTATCATTTTCCACCACCATTTCAAGGATTAGTGGAGAAACACCTTTGACTTCTTTCCTTCCCAAACCCCAATTTTCTTGTCATTCTTGTACTTAGTTACCACCCAAATCCAATATTCCTTTTTGAGTTCATTATTTATCGTTTGATTAGATTTCAAAGAGCTAAAGCCTCCTTCAAAGACAAAAGCCTAACCCCCAAATTGCCCATCACCCCCTTAAAGATTTTTCCTTCACCTCTTTTGAAAACAACCAATAACCTCTTAAAGCGGTGGTCCTAACCCTCCATTTCTTTTGTGAGACATTACTGGTTGTTGCTTGTTCCCCATCTCTTCCTTTGCCCCCCTGACTCTCAATCTCCCTTTGGATCAAACTCCTTACCACCCACCTGTCTTCCCTCACTTGAAACATTCAAATCCCCCCTATCCACATGTAACTCCCCTACTAACATAAGAAGCTAGCTCATCATCTTCTTTTTCCTCCATATGACCTTTCGACTTCTCTCCCTTTTTCGTATTCTCTCCTACTCTAAAACCTAGTTGCCCTTTGTCTCTCATCACCCCAAATATTTCTCCCTTCACCCCCTTTTCTCTAGGAATTTTCATGTCCATCGGAAACTCCTCCCTATGGAAGGATCCATCAACTCCCTCTAGAATTAGTTTTAACTCATATGTTTCTCCTATGAATTTCATATCCAATTTCTCTAAAGCATGGGCAATATCCCTAACCTATACAAGAACCCTTTCCAAATCCAACTTCTCCCAAGTTTTGTTTCTGTCATCAAACTCAGGAGTTTTCTATAGGAAGAAGCAATTTCTTCAAATGTAAGGATGCTCCAATCCAGAAAGCATACTTTGTGCTTCTAGCTATCAACTCTCTAGTCGTCGTGAACCACTAGTCCAATCTCAAGTCGAAATGCCCCTCTTTTATTCACTCAATTTCAAGAACCCATTCTGCGAACCCTCCGCTAGGGCACATGAACAACAATAGCTCTACATTCAACTTCCTCACCCCTATCACCTTTTTTTATCAATACCAAAAGATTCATTAATTAAGAATAAAATTACAGAGGAGGGCAGCTAAAATGTCTTAACTCCCCAGAATAGTCAACAGAACCCAAAATAACACAAACAATTACAACTAAGCCCATAAAAACTCCTATTCACCCCTTGCCTAGTTAAACCGAAGTGAAAATGAATTTGCACTTCTCTTAACCCAATTGCACCAAACTTCAATTTCCTTAATCATCCATTTAAATTTCCTCTTTTCATTAGACATTCCAAAGCTTGGAAATGTTTTCTTTTAGCCAATTCACTACAATCTCAGAGTCTCCTTCTATGATCAGTTTATTAACATTTAAATCTTTAGCCATTTGTACCCCTTCTAGAGCTACTAATATCTTTGTACTCAAAGAATTTTCCACTCTGATTGGGCCAGAGAACAAGGCTATCACGGTCCCTTTTTCATTCCTTAGGACTCCCCCTATACTTGAGGGCCCTGGATTACCCATGCTGCTTCCATCAAAATTCAATTTGCAACTTCTTTCCATTTTCTTAGCAAATTATCCACTGAGAATTCTACAAACATATCAAGAGTTTTCAGCCAATGAATTATTCTTATACAAGTCACCTCTAACACTACTTCCAAGCTTCTCTCATTTTCTAAAAAAATCCTTAAATTTCTTCTTCCCGAATAGTCTAACATATAGAAATCGTAACACATCTCCACATAATCATCACCCTTTTTGTTGGCCAATTGGAGGGAGGGAAAGTAAACAAGCTTTACACATTCGTTGAAAAGTCCCACTTGCACCCAACACAAAGAAGTAAACAATTTCCAAATAGATTTTGCAAATAAACAGAAAATTAGTAAGTGAATACTAGACCACACACAGCTTTATAAAGGATACACCAATGAGGAGACAAGCATCTGTTGGGCCTTTTTCTTTGAAGCAAATCTCCTATGTTAACTCTTTTTAGAAAGGCTTCCCAATAGAAACTCCCAACCTTTGGAGGAATAGGTTCACACCACACCTCTTTAACAAGGAAGAACAAACCAAGGAAAACAATTGTTTGTGTTAGGGATTTAAAGAATGAAGCAACAGTAAAGGAACCCGAAGAAGAGAGGCTCCAAATTCTACTGTCTATTTTTAAAGGTTCTAGAAAAATCCCATTAAGGATGGATAGCAAAGCAAAAGTACTCTCCAATTCTATGTCTCTAATATTTCTTCTCAAATCAAAGTTCCAACCAAACCTAGAGGTTGAGTTAGGAGGTACAAGGAAAGTGAAAACTAATTTAATCTTAAGGGTAGAAATAGCAAAGAGAGCTAGAAATTGGTCTTTTAGAGGATAATCCCCAACCCAAACATGTTCCCAAAACTTAATGAGATTGCCTAAGTGCAAATCATACCTGATCCATAGAGAAAATAGAGGAAAAATAGCTTAGATTGCTTTCTAGGGTGATTCCCTTATAGTCCTTGCTAGAATCCCAGAGTCCATACATTCTCAACAAGTCCATGAATACTATCCACTATCCTCACCCACAGCTTTTCTTTTTCAAATGAGAATCTTCATAGCCATTTTTCCAATAGTGCCAAGTTTCTCTTCCTTATATTCCTAATGCTAAGGCCTCCATCCTTCTTACTCATGCACGCCACCTCCCACTCAACCCGATGGTCATTTTTCTCCTCCATTGGCTCCAACTCTTTCATTATTTTTCCAACTTACTAGCAACCCCTACCAAAATTTAAAAAACCAGCAAATAATAAATAGGTAGATTAGCTAAGGCAGACCTTATTAGGGTGATTCTTTTTGTATTTTTACTAGAAATAGTAACTTCACTAAAAATTTCAAACTATGTCAAAGTATAACTGTCAACTCCTATTATGAAGTTGACTCAAGTTACATACTCATTACAACACTACCCAAACATGTTCCCCCTTACGATCCCTTGTTTAACTAAGGTATCCACTAGTCCGTTAGCAGGCCTTCTTGTCCACTTAAAGCATACACCAATCTCCCTCGTTATATTGATTATTTCTATATCATCTATCTATATTTCCATGCTCCCAAACAACCTGACTTCATCCACCCCATTAATAGCTTAGAGTCCCCTTCAATCTCCATTTAATGCAGCCCCATTTTTTGGCATATCTTATGCCTTGAAATAAAGCCATAACCTCTACTCTTAACAAATCTCCTCCTATTGGCCCTGAAACATGGCAACTGCCTTCCCCATCTCTAAATACTCCCACTAATCCCAATGGGCCCAGATTACCTATAGAGTTGCCATTAGAGTTCAACTTTATGCTTTGGAAAGTAGGCGGGGACCACATTTCTATACCACAGGCTTTAAGGATATAGCACCTACCACCTCACCCAAACTTCTATAGTTGTCATCAGCTGAAAAGTCCTTAAACAATTCACTTTTTTTCAACCAGGGAATAACCTTAAATTATTATTCTTTCTATAATTTCCTCCTTAAATCTTTTAGTATTCTTCAAGATTCTATTATTTCTTTCTTCCCATACTAACCAAAGAACAACTGGTCTTGTAGTTCTCCACATGATTTTGCCATACTTATTTAGCTGCTTGTAAAAGTTTGGGTCAAAAAGGCTTATGATGTCTAGGGGAGGAGTCCACCTACAACCAAAGAGATAAGAGAAGCAAGATCAAATAAAATACACAAAAGGACAAGATATTAAAAGGGGTGTGATTGTCTCACCAAAACCCCAGTAGAGATTACAAATATGGGGTGAAAGGAAAATGTTTGGACTTTTTCTTTGCAACAACTCTAGAGTATTGAATTTTTAGAGTGCAACCTCCAAACAAAAAGCTTGAATTTTTGGAGGTATAGGACTATGTTGAACATCCCTTGTTGGAAAATTTATTAGAGGATTGAAGGACATTATAAAAAGATGCACAAGTGAAGACACCAGAGGGGAAGGGTTTCCAAATTCTACTATCCAAGCAAGATTGATCCAAATAAATTGACCCTAAGAGAACAACATGTTCATCCACCGTCTCCATTTCCGATGCCCTTAACCCTATCCTCAATCTCAAATCCCACGAATTATTAATGAAAACGGAAGAGATTACTTTTTCTTTGTTGCCTAAAAGGGAGTAAAAGGTAGGGTACCTATCTCTAAGTGAAAACTCACTAACCCAAGTGTCTTCCCAAAACAACACTTATTATGGTGATTCTCTCTCCAAGAAGAAGATAATTTTTCTTCCAAGAGGCAAATCTCTCCACAACCAAAATCTAGAACCCTCCTTTTTGAGGATTATCTTCTAGAGGCAAGCCAAGGTAGTTTATGGGCCAATTAGATACTACACACTACAAATTATCTACATACTCAAATTTCACTAAGGATTATCTTCCTCTCCCCCAGGTTCATTCCTACTATACAACATTTTTCAAAATTCACTTTTTTTTATCAGCAATTTTTTTTTAATTCAAAATTCACTTTAAGATTTGACATTTGCTCAAAGAGTTGTATAGTAAGCTTCAAATTCCTAATTCAATTGAGATCCCCTCTACAAAAAAATTATTGTATCATTTGCAAACTACAAATGTATAAGTGGTATATTTTCTCTTCCAACTCTCCATTCCTTGATTAAATTCCTAGAGTCTGCTCTAGAGATTAGTCTCCCCAACACTTTTACAATCAAGTTAAATAGAAATGGAGAAACGAGGCCTCTTTGTCTTATACCTTTCAAGGCTGGGAAAAAATCCACCACTGACTCATTCACCAAAATAAAATAATGGTAAGTCCTAATGCATCTCATTACCCACCTGCACCATTTATCTCTAAACCCAAAATTGATCATCACCTCCAATAAGAATGACCAATCTACCAAATCATAAGCCTTTTTCCAAATCCAACTTGCAAACCACCCTTTTTTCTTTGATCTTTTAAAATCCTCAATACTCTCATTTACTATAAGAATTTGATTAGTTATTTGCCTCTCCCTCACAAAGGCTTCTTAATTATTATTACCTATAATGGTAGGGAACACCTGTCTAACTATAAGGGACAACACCTTCGCAATAATCTTACACAGACTATTTACTAGGCTGATTGGTCTATAGTCTCTCAAATGGTTTACTTCTCTCTTCTTGGGAACCAAGGCAATGAAGGTGGAACTCATCTTCGTGTTAATCACTCCTCTACTATGGAATTACTCAAACACCAACATTAGATCCTCTTTCAAAATCTCCTAGCAGTCCCGATAAAAAGTCATTGTAAAGCCATCTAGTCCTAATGCCTTTGACTTATTCATAGAAAACACTACCTCCTTTACCTCCTCCAAATCAATTTTTTTCTCCAGCCATTGTCTTTCCTTTGTACTCAAGTTTGTCCACTCCAATCCCCCAATCCATACTCTATTATTTAGTGGTCTTCTAAAGATAGATATATAACAATCCACAAAGACCCCAGTGATTTCTCTCTGATTGGATAGTGTTACCCTTTCAACTTCCAGGCTTAAGATGAAATTTTTTATACTTCTTCCATTTTCCACAACATGAAAGAATTTAGTATTCCTATCCCCCTCTTTCAACCACTTACATATTGATTGTTGCTTTCAACTTTCCTTAAGCAGATAATACTCTAAATATTTTCATAGTCTCCATTTTTATTCCTTATCCTCTTCTATAAGACATCCCCTCTCTTCCTTCAAATCCAATACTTCAATTTGTACAGTCATAATGTGTTTTCTTTCTTCTAGCCTCCCAAACTCTAAGAGATTCCATTCCTTAATTCTATCTTTTAGATATTGGAGCTTCTTATGGAACCCCATTCCATTTCATTCAACTACAGGATTACTCCCTAGCCAACATTCTTTAACTTTCTTAATAAAGCCCAGGTGACCTAGCCATATGTTTTCAAACCTAAATGGAATAGATCCTACATTTCTCAATTCTTCCTTACAAATCACAAAAGGCCAATGGCTTAATATTACCCTTGAATGAGCTCTAGAGGTCAAACTCCCCCAATGTTCTTCCTAGTCATTTGGAAAAAGAAATTTGTCCAGCTTGGAGCAAATGGGATTCACTTGGAGATTGGACCAAGTAAAAATTCTATGTGACAAAGGGGTCTCTTTAAGCTCAAATGCATCCACAAATTGGTTAAACTTCCTTAGGCTTGTAGTCACCCTCTGCCTAGGATTATTTGTTTCTTCCAAAAACCTGATTACCATTAAAATCACCTCCTAAGCACCATGATCCTGACCACGTTCCCTTGATATCATCAAATTTTTTCCATAACTTCTTCCTCTCTTTATAGTCATTAGGCCCATAGAAATTTGTTAATACCAACTCATATCCGTCCACCTACCTAAACTTCAAGGAGATTGAAAATGGACCTATCAGTTTCTTCAAACCTATGAGTACCTTCCTAACACCCACCTATAAGACTTCCATCCTCTCTTCCATCTTGTCTACCTTCCTAACACCCACAACAACCTTCTTCACGGTGCCTTCTCTCCACATTCTTCCTTTCACAGCTCAAACTCTGTCATTGGACTATTGTTGCACTTTAAACTACTACCTATCAATGTTTGATAAATTATTTTGCCTCTTAAGATAAGTGTGGTGATTACCTTTATGGCTACAAATGATTTTGTTCTTTCGAAATCACTTCTTCTCAATGAACATTGAAGGGAGGGAGGGACAGCATTAGCTTTCCTTAGCTACACCCAGTTAGATGGTCCAAATTATTTGGAATGGTCTAAGCCTCTAAGGGCATTAAACTTTACATCATTGCAAGGAGGAATGCTGGCTATATTAATGGCATGGCCAAAGAACCTAAAACTAGGAATGCTCAACATAATAGGTAGGATTAGGAAAACAACATGCTTATGCCCTAGCTCATCATTTTAATACAGTCACAAGTAAGAAGAAACTTTGTGGGCAAATATAAATTGTAAGATTTGGCAAGCAAGGTCCACTTATTTTTAGTAGGGGAACTATGCCAAAATCTATCAGTTATAAGCAGAACCCTTGGTTTATAAGCAGGGTGATAGGAGTTTATCTACTTACTATTATGCCTTAATATTTGTATGAAGGGATTTAAACCATTAACGAAGCATTGATTGGAAGAATGAGGAAGACACCAAGGTTTACAAAATGTCAGTATCACAACAATAAATCTTTATGTTCTAGATAGGGTTGAATTAGGGATGGCAATTTCGTGGGAATTTTTGAGTATCCGACCCGTCCCGACCCTAATAGGACCTATTTATCAAAACCCTATAGGGCTTGGGACGGGTTTGGGATTTTAGATTAAAACCCTATAGGGTATGGGATGGGTTTGGGTTTTGAATTTAGGGTATCTGATAACCAATACCCGGGATGCACAAGTATGAACCTATTAATCTATTATATTATATATCATGCACAAATTTATAAATTTTAAGTACTAAGATAATTATTCTATTATTAGTATTTTATTTGTATAAATTTCTTGGTATTAAAATCATCATTTGATGTAAATTTAGATTTGATAGATTGTTTATTTCATTTAGTTATAAAATGTTAATTTTAAATATTATTTCTTTTAATTTTTAGTTGAAATTGTTAATCATATACATGTATTGATTGTTTTGATGAACACAAAAGTTAATAAAATCTATTTTATTTCATTAATTAACACAAAAGGCAAGATGTCTTAGTGGCTTAAAGTAGTGTTAAGAGATTTGGTGCTATCATTAATTGATCCGGGTTCAAGTCACACTATAAGCATTAAGAAGCTTTTTTTAGTAGAAAACGTTTGGTCAAGGGGTTTAACTGCCGGGATGGGTTTAACGGGTTTGGGACGGGATGGATTTGAAAAATTAAGAGGAAAAGTTAGAGAGGTTTAGGACAGGTTTGGAATTAGGGGTACATAGACGGGTTTGGGAATGGGTAGGGCAATTTGCATGGGTACCCTACCCGTTGCCATTCCCAGGTTGAATCCTATGAACAAAATTACTTTTATTAAATTACATTTATAAAAATACTTTTGTGAAAGCACTTTCACAAAAGCACCTTTATAAAAGCACTTTTATAAAAGTAATTTTATGAAAAGTACTTTTATGGAAACACTTTTGTGAAAGCACCTTACAAAAGCACTTTATAAAAGTACTTTTTTTATGAAAGTACTTTAATAAAAGCACTTTATGAAAGCACTTATATGAAAGCACTTTCATAAAAGCACTTTTACAAAAGTACTTTTAGAAAATTCAACTAGGGATAATTTATAAGTGGTATTTTAAAATTCAACTAGGGATAATTTTGGAAGAAAAAAATTGAATAAATGCTTATACAATAAGCACTTAAAAAAAAGATGAAAATTTGGGCATAAAAAATAAGCCCTTAGTTTTAAAATAAGCACTTATTTCATGCTCATTCCCAAACACCAATAAGTGCTTAAGGGTGTGGTTCCACCCAAATAAGCACTTACTTTGAATAAGCACTTATTTTTAAGCACTCCCAAACATGGCCTAGGTATCACATAGACAATAAGCACTTTAAAAACAAGCTGGAAATTTGAGCTTAAAAATAAGCCCTTATTTTTAAAATAAGCACTTATTTCGGGTTTCTTTCCCAATCACCAATAAGTGCTTAATGGTGTGGTTCCGACCCAAATAAGCACTTATTTCGAATAAGAACTTATATTTAAGCACTCACAAACATGGCCGGGTATCACATAGACCAATATGTAGCCCTTACAGTATGCCATCCAAGACCTCCTTAATAGTAAGAAGGTGATGCCCCAAAGGTGACTCATCCCAACCTCACATCGTAACCTCTTTCAGCCTATAATCAGCTACCAACCCTCAACATGGTGAAAGTATACATACCTGTGTATACTTGTATTGTCATGACTTGGCTGATTAATGTCTATATATTTACTAAGCTCAAATACATGTAAAATACCAAACACCATCAATTGCTACTGTTCAAGCGAACAATTAGGGGTGTATTAGTTATTTGCAATCTTCTTATTATGTGTGAGGAGGGCGTTGGGGCAAAATTGCCAAAAATAGTAAAATAAGATTAAAAAAACAAAAAGATATCCCTGTTTTGCAATATGAAAATGTTCCCAAGGTCTGTTATCCAATGACGTACAGGTGTCTATTCAATTTATTTGATACAACACTACAAAACGCGATTAATGAACGAAGACATCGATTGCCACATCCAATATCAGATCACAGATTTAGATATAATTAGTACACAGCATCAAACCTGCAATCTCTAACTTCATCTCCTATAAAGTTTCACTTTGTGGAAGTTTGCAAGCAGCCATGCGATCCTTTGACTTGTATTGACCAAGCATTTCAGCAACAGTTCTGCAACGACATTGATTACCAGGTCGTAGCACATCTCCATAAACAGCCATTTCAATAATGTCCAGCTCCTTGTCTGCAGGGTCAACTAACGTTGGTATCAACCACCAACCACTTATAATAAGCGGAACATCTAGGGGGCATCAGCCAATGGTTGGAACATCAAAGGGGAATTTGGAAGTCACCTAGAGCTAGATCATTTCACTTTAGCACCAATCACCAAAGAATCATTCCAATTTTAAGTTTGAATTTTCTCATATCATTGCAATGCATGAGTTTTAGAATCTGAAATAGAGGCATCATCAAGATACTTAATGGTATAAATTGATCCATTTCTTAACAACCAAGGATGGCCTCATTTCAATTTTTGTTAGCATTATTATTTTTTTTTTATAAATGTTGTTAGCATTATTGTTATCACCCATAATTTACACAATGAAGCTGTATTTTCAAATGCCATTAAAAATTTACATTCCTTGTATCTACTAAATGATATACAAGTAAATCATAGTCATTCCCCATGTGGGACCTCCGGCAAGAGATAAACACTTGCATCAGTGCAAGGTGCAATGGACTGCTGTCTACATTGATCTGTTGTGTTCATTTTTTTTTTTTTTTTGATCAATATCTGTTGTGTTCATGGGTTAAAAGTTTCCACCTATAAGATCTCCAAAGCAAATAGTATCCCAGTTCAATGATCAAAAAGTGTTAAATTTATAGCACTTCTTTTGGATTTTCTAACAAAGAAGGCAAAATGGGAACAAGAAACTAAATGATCATAATTATCCAATTGAAGAAGCTCAGAGTTTGCTAGTTCCCCTGTCCTATCCAAACCAGTGTTCTGAAAAGCATATGAGGCATTTATATACATTCGCTATAATAGGAGCTGCACAGAGATAGGCAATGCACTGACTCTATTGTAAAGTGAAATAGAAGTTTCTGGTAACTTCCTACTCACCTCAGGAGTCCACTTCAAGGGAGACTTGGCCTCCTGAACCAGTCATCAGAGAGAGAGAGAGAGAGAGAGAGAGAGAGAGAGAGATGGAAGGAAACTCTTCTTGCCTTCTCATTCCCTTTTTGCCTTATTTATACACTGCTATTACATTCTGTAACAACTGTTTACAGCAACAACAGATACTGGACCTGCTAAGTGGCCCCCTGACATATACATTCTTGATAGGCCCCACAGGCCTGAGTTGGCTTTTACCCTGCTCATCACTCTTACCAATCCCACCCCCTCAGGAGCAACTGTGTCCCGAAGGTTGAGATGACTGAACTGCCACAGCATCGCATGGTAGTCTTCCCATGTGGCATCCTCAACTGGAAGATGTTTCCAAATAACCAAGGTTTGCTGGATTGTCGCATTACCCTTCTTAATCATTCTGTAATCAGCAACTTGAGCTGGTTCTGGCAGTAGGGTGCCATCCTCCAAGAACTCTGGCAATGTTTGTGAAACAGGAGCAATGGGCCCCAGATGTTTCTTTAGCAGGAAATCATGGAAAGTGGGGTGCAATTTGGATAAGCCTGGAAGATCAAGCTTGTAGGCGACTTTCCCACCTTCTCTAGGATATGGAATGACCCAAAGAATCTGGGGACAAGCTTCTGGAACTCCTTTTGGCCGAGCTACTCTGCCTATAGGGGCGAAGCTTTAAGTAAACTCAATCGCCTACCTCATAAGTCACATCCCAATGCTTCTTACAATAATTCATTTTCATCTGCTGTTGCAGCATGAAGCAAATGGGTTTTAAGGTCCCTAAGGACAGAATCTCACTGAACCAAATAGTCATCCACCTCAGCCACAGCAAGGAGGGCACGCCACGCCCATAGAGAGCCTTAAATGGAGAAGCCCGTAGTGATGCATGGTACAAGGTATTGTACCAATACTCCACTCACTGCAACCATTTGAGCCACACCCATGGGCAATCACTTGTAAAAAAATGAAGTTCCAAGAATACGATTCACCACCTCGGACTGGCCATCCATTTGCAGATGGTAGATGGTCGATTCATGGAGCTTGGTCCCCTGGGCCTTGAAGTATTCATACAAAAATTTGCTCATAAAGGCCATGTCACAATCTGAAATAGTAGACCTAGGTGTCCCATGAAGACAAGAACCTGAATAAAGACCTTAGCCACTTGTGCATCCATATATGGGTGTGGCAATGGTGCAAAGTGTGCATATCTTGAAAGTCTGTCAACAAGGACTACAGTGACTATCTTACCCGACAAGGCGGGAAGGCCCATAATGAAGTTCATCATGACTTCATCCCAAACATGCTCAAGAAGAGGAATGGGCTGAAGTAGGCCAGCTGGTGTTTGACTATTATATTTGTGTCATTGGCATATTGAACATTGAGCTACACAGTCCCGTATATGCTTCTTCATGCATACCCAATAGAAATGTGAAGCCAGCCATCGGTAAGTATGCAAAGCTCCAGAATGACCACCACCAAGGGAAGCATGGAACAGCTCCAATAGGGCCAGAAGGTGGGCTGAATGTGAGGGAATAACCATCCTCCCATTAAACATAAGAACATTGAAAATCGAATACCCAAGCAGATGGCCCTTGCCTTGCTCCCTCGACTAACCAGCCAAGAGGTACATGGGCCGAGACATGAACAAGTGGCCTAGTTCCTAATGCCGCGACAGTGCATCAGAGTCCACCTAGGGTTGGTGGATTTTGTTGGGAAGTTTTCTTGGAAAAAATTAACAGTTGTGATTTACTCCAAAGAAAGAGATGTGATTGGTGTCTGTCCCCCCATTGGTGTACTCTCTATAAGACTAATGGTGAGACTTGATATCACTTGTTAATCTCTTGCCCTTTTGCTTATGTTATTTGGGAATTGTCCCTTTCTTTGTTCGGGTGCAAATGGAACCGCCCACCAAATGTACAAAGCTTGTTCGCTTCTACCTTTGTTATTTGGCCAAAGAAAAGGGGAAGAACTCTATGGAGGTGCACAAGAGTTGTTGTTTGCTGGACAGTTAGGGAAGAAAGGAATCAAATAACGTTTCAAATAAGGAGAGAAGCAGAGAAACACTCATTGAAACCATCAACATTAGAGTGGTCCATTGGGTGAAGTCCATGAGTTACTTTGAAAATATATCTTCTGTTGACTTACTTAGGAAGTGGAAGGAAGTGGCTGGTTCAGCACCTTCAGAGATGTAATCAGGCATTCTTGGTTCCTGCCTACTCGTGGTTTTATCAAGCTGAACTTTGATGGAAGAAGAGAAGGGAACCCAGTTCCTTTTGGCATTGAGGGTGTTTTTCAAAATGATGGAAGAATTATTGTACTCTACTCAGGTCCAATTGGTGTTGGTGATTCATTAAGGGCTGAAATCAAGGCTGTGATGGAAGGTGTACATAGAAAAAAGGAATTGAATATCAGGAGGCTGATTATTGAAGGTGATTCAAAGTTAGTGGTGGGCTGGCTAAAAAAGGAGGCAGCTGGATGGTGGAACTATGTTAATGAAAGGAGGTTCAAGTCTTAAGAGAGTTTACCTCTCTCCTTGGTGTTCTCTTGTATTTTTTTTCTTTTCCTAATGAAATAATTGATCAAAAAAAATCTCATGGCAGGTTGTACCAAAGCACTAGTGCTTCTTTGATAAGTTCGTGGCCTTGTTTGGTCCAACATATGTATTATCTTCTCTGGTGTCACCTCCAACTGACCATCAGCAGTGAATTCAGGAAGTGTAGAGCTGCAAATCATGTCTCCACTGATATATTTCCTAAGGAAACATGAAAGACAGGGTGGAGCTTAGATGTTGAAGGGAGCCCTAGCCTGTAAGCAACTTGCCCAATTTGTTGTAGGATGGGAAATGGGCCAAAATATTGGGGTGCCAGCTTGTGCCAAGACCTTCAAATCACTGAGGCTTGGCAGTAAGGCTGTAAGCGAATGAATACTAAGTTGCTAACCTGGTAAGAGACCTTATGTTTTCTGTCGTAACTACTCTTCATGATCTTCTAGGTGCGAGCCAAATTGTGCTTGAGTTCTTGCAAGATCGGATTTCTTTAAGGGAGTTGTTCATCTACTGATGCAACTGTAATGGAGCCTTTTTCATAAGGGAGAATTGTTGGGGGATCCCATCCATACAGGACCCAGAAAGGTGCCATCCCCACTGAGACGTGAAATGTGGTATTATACCAAAGTCGGCTCATGGTAACCATCTTACCCACAACTTGGGGTGCTTATTGAAGGTAAATCTCCAAGCATCTGTTGACCATCTCTGTCTGTCCATCTGTTGATTGAACCAGGTGGGTACCTTGGAGATGAAAACTTTCAGTCCAAAATTGGCACATGAAGGATGTAACTCGATCAGGCACTAGGGTTCAAGGTACACCATGAAGTTTGATGACTTCATTGGCTAATACTTCTGCTACCAAAGAGGCCGAATATGGGTGAGGGAGGGTGGTAAAATGAGCGTGCTTGGAGAGTTGATCAACTATGACCATGATAATTGTTTTCCCAACTGATGACAGCAACCCCAAAATGAAACCATTGAGCCATAGTTGTGAAGGTATGGGCAGCAGCTATAAGACCCCCAAGGGAAGTTGGTGGGGTACTTTGGCTGCAAACAAGCTCCACAAGCTGCCACAAAAGGCTGGACTGACTTCCGTATTCCTACCCATAGTAGGGACTTAAAAGTTCAAAGGACTCCTAAGTGCCCTCTGAAAGCTGAATCATGATACAGTTTGAGTAGTTCTGAAGTAAGGGATTGCAGGTAACACCATTCTCCTCTTGTAATATAGCACATGCCCAACATTGAATAATACAGCACTGTGGGTGGGTCTTGGGCCCATTGGTCCTTGATGATGCCCAATGCTAATTGGTCTTAACATCCTTCCTTGGGGCTTCAAGCAAAGGGTAGATGGGCTGGGTAACTGCCATGGACTGAAGCCCAATGCTACGTGAAAGACCATGAGCTGCTATATTAGTTGGCCCTGCCCTATATTCAATCTGGTAGTCATACACCATGAGCTTAGAGGCCTTCTACCTTTCAGGCATCAAAATCTGCTGGTCCATGAGAAATTTAAGGTTGTGTTGGTTTGACCATATGGTGAAGCAGCGCCCAATTAAATACAAGAGCCACTTCTGAACTACTAAAATAATAGCCATCAGCACCTTCTCATATACCAATTAAGATTGAGCTTGCAGAGATAAGGCTTTACTAAAATAGGCCAAGGGTCGGCCTTCTTGCACCAATACAACCCCGACCAGCTAGTGGTGGCATAAGATCCAGAGTGGTCCTGAGACACTACAAATGCTGCTCCCAATCTTGGCTATAGACTGAGATGTCATTGAAGAAAACAAGAATAAATTTACACAAGGCCTAAATATGTCATTAATAAGAGCCTGAAATGTTGCGGGGGCATTGGTCAGCCCAAACAGCATAACCAGAGATTCAAAATGTCCACCATGTGTTTTGAAAGTGATCTTTGCCACAACATCGGGTGTACCCTTATTTGGTGGTACTTGGATCTCAGGTCCAGCTTAGAGAAGACAGTAATGTACCTCAATTCGTCCAATAATTCATCTACTATGGTATGGGAAAGCAATCCCTTACCGTAATCATGTTCAAAGCCCAAAAGTTAATGCAAAAATGCCATGAACCATCTTTCCTTTAGACTAAGAGGACAAGTGACGCAAATGGGAATGGGATGGGTTGTGACTAAATTGTATCAATCCCTTGTTCAGAAACTCCCTAACCTACCATTCAATTTCCAAGCCTGTTAATACCTCAGCCCTCGAATGTCCCACTCCGGTTGGGCCAAAGAACATGGCTATCACAATCCATTTTTCATTCCTTAGAATTCCCCCAATACCCGAGGACCCTGGATTTCCCATACTACTACCATCAAAATTCAGTTTGATAAAGCCAAGAGGTGGAGGGTTCCAGTAGGAACTTGAGCCCTTCTTAACTGAGGCTGAACTTGTACCCCTTCCAGGGCTGCTAATACCTCAACCCTCAGAGAATAATCTCCCACTCCGATTGGGCCAGAGAACATGGCTATCACATTCCCTTTTTCATTCTTTAGAACTCCCCCAATACCCGAGGACCCTGGATTTCCCATACTACTACCATCAAATTCAGTTTGATAAAGCCAAGATGTGGAGGGTTCTAGTAGGAACTTGAGGCCTTAACTAAGGCTGAACTTGCAATTTCTTCCCATTTTCTTAGGAAATTATCCACTGAGAATTCTGTAAACATATCCAGTGTTTTAAGCCAATGTAAACATATCCAGAATTTTGGCAGCTTTGGAAGGAGTACAAAGAGCGAAGGAATTAAACATTAGAAAGTTGATTGTTGAAGGTGACTCAAAGTTGGTAGTAGGTTGGTTCACAAAGGAAGAAGATGAATTTTGGTGCTATCTTAATGAATGGAAGAAGTTTAAGTGGCTGACACAAAACATGGAAATAAAACTGCAATGGGTTAAAAGGAGTGCTAATTCTTTTGCTGATGTACTAGCAAATTCAAAGTGGACCAAAGGGAAGTGGAGAATTCGGAGGGGATAACAGAAGCTTTTCTTTCTTTCTTTAGAAGCCTTTACTCTAAGGAAAGAACTTGCAGCCACTTCTTGAGGAGTTGGGAAGGCTCAAGCCTGCCTTTAGACAAGAAATCATGGTTGGAAAGAAGTTTCGAAGAGACAGAAATCAAAGAGGCAGTTTATAGCATGGATGGAGACAGGGCTACTGGGCCAGATGGGTTCCCCTTATTTTTTTTTTTCTTTCAAAAGTACTGGGATATTGATAAAGAAGATCTAATAGAGTTTTTCAAGGATTTCCACTCCTCTACCATTGTAAACAAAGGCATAAATTCTACCTTCCTTTGTCTCATCCTTAAGAAAAGGAGAATTTTAGAGGTCAAGGATTTTAGACCAATAAGCTTAGTAGGGAACATTTACAAAATATTGGCCAAGGTGCTAGAAAGGAGGCTTAAAAAAGTCTTAGGAGATCTAATATCCCCAAATCAGTTTGTAATTGTCAAAGAAAGACAGATTGTGGACAGCATCCTAATCACAAATGAATGTGTGGAGGACAGAAAAACTTCTACGCAATGTTTTAAAATGCGGAGGCATGACGTGAGGCGTTCCACTACCTACAGGCATGAGGCGTAGTTCAGAACATAAGAGGCATAAGCCTCCTTGAGATGCCTAGCCCAGCTGGCTGCATGAGACTCTATAAGGCTGGAATTTCAGACCTTTTTTTTGCCTGACTCTTGGAGGTCAATGGAGTTTGGTGCACTGTTATAGCACTATTCTGATTTCTGTTTTGCCCAATGACTAAGAAGAATCAGAGATACTTGTTCGATTGAGGTTTAGGGTTCAAACCTCAGATTGAAGGTGGCGCTCAGCATTTTCTGGGTAGTTTTTTGACTTCTTTAGAGTTCGACTGCAAGTGGAGAGCATTCAGGGATCTCTGGAAGTTGCAGCTGAAACTTCTATTGTGTTCTCCTCTGTTTTCTTGGGTTTTTCCTTGTTGGAACAACCAGTTTTGTGCTGCAGCCGATTGGTTACAGCTTGACTGCTGAACTTTTTAAAAGAATCATCTCTCTATTAGAAAAGAGATGGGAAGTGTGATATCTTGCTCAGTCCAGCATGGAGAATATTGGAATTGAGTTTAAATCAATAGGGGAAGGACTTGTAGGGGCTGGTAGTGTGACACAAAGCAACTCTTTCCAGAATACAACCATTAAGTTTGATGGGGAAAACTATCTTGAGTGGGCTCAATCTGCGATGATGGCCACTGAAAGAAGGGGTAAGTTAGGGTATGTAAATGGTGACACTAAGATGCCAGCCAAGGAAGACCCTTCCTATGCAAAGTGGGTTCAAGAAAACTACCTAGTTGTCACTTGGCTTTGCAACTCAATGCAGACTCATATCAGTAGAAACTATCTTTGGGTAAAGATTTGTTAGACAGTTGTATGCCCTTAGCTCCAATCAAAATGATGTACATTATGAATTTATTGTAAATGAATAAAGTACATATTTGATTCCTGTTCCTGTGGTGTGTTTCTGTCTAATACCCTTAAACTGGACACTTATGAGACTCGTGTTAGTTTAGAATGTTCACAGCCGTTGGATAAGTCTGGGGAGATTTATCCTACCAAGGCTGACACTGGTGTGCTGCCAAATGTTGGGGTGGCCTGTCTCAGTCGCCAGGGTGAGACCCAAGGCACATGCAGTGTAGGATTAATTGAATCTTTGAACTGGACCAAATTTCCAGTATTGCCGTGAACCTTGGAGATTGATGGGCAAAACTGTTCCTGTGGTGTGTTTTTGTGTAATACCCTTAAACTGGACACTTATGAGACTCGTGTTAGTTTAGAATGTTCACAGCCGTTGGATAAGTCTGGGGAGATTTATCCTACCAAGGCTGACACTGGTGTGCTGCCAAATGTTGGGGTGGCCTGTCTCAGTCGCCAGGGTGAGACCCAAGGCACATGCAGTGTAGGATTAATTGAATCTTTGAACCGGACCAAATTTCCAGTATTGCCCTGAACCTTGGAGATTGATGGGCAAAACTGTTCCTGTGGTGTGTTTCTGTGTAATACCCTTAAACTGGACACTTATGAGACTCGTGTTAGTTTAGAATGTTCACAGCCGTTGGATAAGTCTGGGGAGATTTATCCTACCAAGGCTGACACTGGTGTGCTGCCAAATGTTGGGGTGGCCTGTCTCAGCCGCCAGGGTGAGACCCAAGGCACATGCAGTGTAGGATTAATTGAATCTTTGAACCGGACCAGATTTCCAGTATTGCCCTGAATCTTGGAGATTGATGGGCAAAACTGGAAAGTTACACCTAACCCCTAGACTCGATTATGATACTGCACTAGGTGTCGGATTGGGCTGTCTTTGATATGCCAATCAGTGAGATCCTTAGCGGGGGTCAAAACCTGGGTATGTTGGGACAGTCCGAGAATTCATCTGAGTGGGTGATCATAGTGACAGGATCAGCCCCTTTGTCGGACAAAGGTAATGATCGGGATGCACTCTCTCTGATAGAAACCAAGACTGCCGGCAACCGATTTCAATTGTTGAGATTTTTTTTGCAAAATATATTTTATATGAGATATAAAAGAATATATATGTTACGGTTTCAAACGTTTGCAAAAGGTTTTAATTCCCGGGATCCATGTGAGTGGAGAGTGCAGCACTGTTCCTTGCAGCCGAGGGAGAGGTCCTCTCTTGTCGAGCAGTGTATGATCATTATGGGCTGAGAGGTTAAGTGTAAGACCATTGAAAGTAATACCTGATGGGCTAATCTTGCATCTGCCCACAGTCCCTGGGTGTTACAAGGTGGCTTGGCCCAGGGACCACTTAGGGTAAGTGTTGGGCCCATAGAGCCCATGAGATGGGTTTCAGGGGGTGCACTGTCCATAACAGTGTATTCGGCCAGGCCTTGTAACAAAGGCTGGGCTGAACCCATGTGGCTGATGTGTAGATCAATGTTTGGGTCCCACGCCATACAAGGAAGCCCAACTGGGCAACAGTTTGGAAGGCTAAGTGAGCACATAACCTTATTGGGCCTAAAGCCCATGTCGAACTGGGCTGATTTGATCAGTTAAATGAGGGGAAAATTCTGAGATTAGATTAGCAGATAGGATTGGGTCTTAACCCTATCCATCAGAGAGTCTAGATTTGAATGTGATTCAGATCTGGAAACCTCCTAATAAGATTAGGAGAAGGTTGATCTAATTTGCAGATAAGATAAGGGTTTACCCTTATCACTTAAAGGGAATTCTGATCCAAATATGATTTGGATCAGCAACTCCTAATGGGATTAGGAGCTGATCCCTTTAAGGTTATAAAAGGAGGAGGGGGCAGCAGCCTTTTGACACACAACACATCCTGTCTTCAGAGCTGAAATCACAAAAGAGAGAATTCAGCATCACTGTGCTAAATCTCTCTTGTCGCCTCCTTCCTGCCGCCGCCATATCTGCCAGTTTGATCTCCTCTTATCAGTGGGAGTGATCAAGATTGGATCTTGATATCAGTCCTTTGTGAAAGGGCTGATTGGAAGTAGTGCTCACGTGTCGTCCAGCTGATTCTTGCAAAGGATCTGGTTCTTTTGAAGAACGCTGCTGGTCCTAGTCCATCCTGCACTGCGCCATCTTCAGTGGGAGCAGTTTTTGGTTCCTTCTCTGGGCATGAACACCTCCATTGGGAGATACTATTTCTCTGTATCAGGTATATCCCTCTCCTACTGCTTTTTGTTCAGATCTGGTTCGGTTCTTGGTTCAAAATTGATCATTGAAAAATATGATTTTTCTAAAATAGGGAATACGATTCCCAGTAGGATGGAGAGAAATTTTTGAAATTCGCCCATTCTATTCCGCAAGATTCGGGCATCCATACGATGGATATCTCATCCCTTCAAGATTGCCAAAGACATATGGTATAATATGAAGGAAACTTACTCTCAGCCCCTTAATGTAGCAAGGGCCTATGAGCTGAAAATTGAAGTGGCAAATCTGAAACAGGTGGAGAAACCTATGTCGATTTACTTCTCAACTTTGAAGTCTCTATGGCATGAAATTGATCACTTGGAGACAATTGAATGGGAAAGTCAAAAGGATGCAGTAACATATAACAAACTAGTGGTAAGAAATATGGTTTTTGAATTCCTTGTAGGGCAGAATTCTGAATATGATAAAGTGAGATAGCAACTTCTTAATAGGGAAAGTGTTTCCTTGTCTCAAGCATATTCTTTAGTGCATAGTGAGGAGAGCAAAAGGAAATTTATGCTACAAAATTCCCAAATTGAATCAGCCTTAGCAGCTATGAAGCCAAATTGATCACTTGGAGACAATTGAATGGGAAAGTCAAAAGGATGCAGTAACATATAACAAACTAGTGGTAAGAAATATGGTTTTTGAATTCCTTGTAGGGCAGAATTCTGAATATGATAAAGTGAGATAGCAACTTCTTAATAGGGAAAGTGTTTCCTTGTCTCAAGCATATTCTTTAGTGCATAGTGAGGAGAGCAAAAGGAAATTTATGCTACAAAATTCCCAAATTGAATCAGCCTTAGCAGCTATGAAGCCAAAGCACTATGTTGATAAGGAGAGAAAGGTGAGAAAGGAAGAAGAAAAGGAGATCGTTTGTTACTATTGCAAGAAACCTAAACACAATAAAGAGGCTTGTTGGAAGCTTCATCCTCAGTTGGCACCTTCATGAATTAAGAATAAGAAGGGAAATGCAAATGTTGACATTGCTACAGATGTTTCATCCTCTATTAGTGCTGGATCTACTTCCTTGGATGCTTTGCCTGCTGTCAAGACAGTCTTGACACAGTTGGAGAATAAAGCCGGCATTACTAGACCATCTCAGTCTACCCCATGTCCTTCTACCTCCACTCCAGCTTTTGCACACTCAAGTACAAGAGCTACTGCCTATCATGCCTTGACTCCAGGTAACACTGATCTTGTTTGGATAGTAGATCCGGGTGCCTCTGACCATATGACCAGTTTAACCTCACTGTTTTCTTCTTATCATTTGTCCTCTAGAAGAGACAAGGTCTCTATTGCTGATGGCTCTCTTGTTCCCATCTTTGGCAAGGGAGACATTAAAGTGTCTAATGCACTTTCCTTATCATCAGCTTTACATGTGCCCAAACTTAGTACTAGCCTACTTTCTATTAGTAGCATTACTAAAGGTCAGAATTGTTCAGTGACCTTTTTCCCTGATCATTGTGTTTTCTAGGATCTGGTGACAAAGAAGGTGATTAGAACTGGCTATGAGGCGAATGGGATCTACTTGCTTGAGCATCCACTTAGAAGAAATAAAGGAGTTGAAAAGTCTTTTCTCTCTCAGTCTGTGAGTCAGATTATGCTTTGGCATAATTAGTTAGGTCATTTGTCTTGTGGGTCTTTAAGAAGTCTTTTTCCTACTTTGTTTGAATCAGTCCAAGTGTGCAGTCTAAAGCGTGAAAGTTGTGAGTAGGCAAAACATTGTAGATCAATCTATACTTTGAGTAATACAAGAAGCCTTGATCCTTTTGAAATTGTGCATACTGATTGTTTGGGGACCATATCATATCACTGCTATAGGGGGATACAAGTATTTCTTGTTATTTGATGATGATTATTCTTGTTTCTCTTGGGTTTATCTTATGTGTTCCCATGATGAGGTCCCTATTTTGACCTGTGCTTTCCATCAAATGGTTCTCACTCAATTTGGGGTTAGAATCAAAT
This sequence comes from Nelumbo nucifera, assembly GCF_055504915.1. Classification (NCBI taxonomy): domain Eukaryota; kingdom Viridiplantae; phylum Streptophyta; class Magnoliopsida; order Proteales; family Nelumbonaceae; genus Nelumbo; species Nelumbo nucifera. The sequence goes on from NC_142655.1 coordinate 47,293,118, forward strand.
CTTTTAGATCTGATAATGCCAATGAGTACTTCACCAAATCATTGAACTCGTACTTCCTTCAATATGGGGTTATTCACCAGAGCACCTATCTTCATACCCCACATCAAAATGGAATAGTTGAGAGAAAGAACAGGCACATCCTTGAGGTTGCAAGAAGCATTATGCTAAATTTAAATGTCCTTATACGTTTTTGGGGGGATGCAATTCATATGGTTGTGTATCTCATTAACCGAGTTCCTTTACCATATTATATCCTAAGAAAGACTTGTTTACCATCCCTCTTAAAGTCTTTGGGTGCACATGTTTTGTTCAAATCTTGGGGCTTAATCGTTTTAAATTTGATCATAAAGCTTCCAAATGCATTTTTCTTAGTTATGCATAAAATCAAAAGAGATATTGTTGTTATGACCGAATTTCTAGCTCTCGGTTTGTGTCTATGGATGTTACCTTTTTTGAGGATGTTCCTTATTATCTAGGAGTTTCATCTCAGGGGGAGAGAGATGAAAGAGGTGTATTTATTCCTGAAGTTCCCCTTCCTATCCCTGTTCTTGAAAAGGAAATGTATCAAGAGGATCATTCTCAAAAATGTAAGGAGTTGAAGGTTTTCCATAGGAAGTGGAGGCGAGTTGATTTTGGTGCTCTTGGTCAACCCAAGCCAGTTCCCATTTCCTCTGCAACACCTGATCCAGATGCTACATCTTCACCTTCCACTCCTAAGACTACCATCATGGATCCATTGCCTTCTATTGATGATCTTGACCTTCCAAATGCAGTCTGTAAAGGGAAATGGAGATGTACCACATCCACTATGCACTACACATCTCAGTTTTTCTCATATGAGCACCTTTCACCATCCTATAAATCCAATTTGGCATCCATTTATACTATATCCATTCCTAAAACTGTGCAGGAACCTCTCTCGATGCCTAAGTGGAAGGATGCTATGAAGGAGGAAATGAATGCACTCGTTAAAAGTGAGACATGGGAGTTGGTGAATCAACCTGAAGGAATGAAACCAGTTAGGTGCAGATGGGTGTTCACTGTGAAGCATAACGCAGATGAATCAGTTGAAAGATAATAAAGCTCATCTTGTTGCAAAGGGTTATACACAGACCTATGGATTTGATTACTCTGAGATTTTTGCACCAATTGCTAAGATGAATACTATTCGTGTTCTGTTATCTCTGAATGCAAATTTTTATGGCTCATGTTTCAAATGGATGTTGACGTAGGTGCATGTTGCAAGGCCTAAGATGGTGCCACATGGCACCAGCCGGATGCAATCCTAGCCGTCCGTTGCTAACCAACTCCATGCGAGCTCAAGTATAAATTAGTGTGTCACTTCCCAGGTAACCTATCTTGGCTTCTACTACTCTCAAGCTCTCTAGCACTCAGGTGACCTCGTCTGAGCCCTCTCTACTCAAGCCTCGTCCGACCCCTTGCTACACACTTGACTAACTTGACCGTCGCAGTCTCTACCCCTAGGATAACAGCCGAGGCCTCTGACATGCTCTCTTGTTCACAGGTCGGAGACTGAAGCCCTCGAATACATCAGCCCTTGGACATACTAGCCCTTGGCTAAGGAAGTGAAGTTACCTTGTTGCCCTTAACCCATCCATGGCAGCAACAGATGTCAAGAATGCTTTCCTCAATGGTGATTTGCAGGAAGAAGTGTATATGGAGTTACCTCCTACTTTTTATGATATAGATGCAAGCAAGAAAGTTTGCTGACTCAAGAAGGCATTGTATGGTTTAAAGCAATCTCCAAGAGCTTGGTTTGACAAGTTTAGACTTGCTCTGGAGAAATTTGGGTATATGTAGGCTCACTCAGACTACACACTTTTCTTCAAGAGAGGTGATTCCTCCTTGACAATTCTTGTTGTATATGTGGATATTGTGATAACAGGCAATGATGTTGATGAGATTAATTCCCTCAAACAATTACTTCACAAAGAGTTTGAAGTGAAATATTTGGGTCATCTCAAATATTTTTTGGGAATTGAGGTGGCTAGATCTAAGCATGGTATTTTCATTTCTTAGAGGAAATATGTCCTTGACCTTTTGGAGGAAACAAGAAAATTAGAGGTTAAACCTGTAGATACTCCCATTGAATTGAATCAAAAGATAAGTGCAGAAGAAGGTGAACCTCTTGATGACAAGACCATGTATGAACAGCTGGTAGGGACTCGGCCTGACATTTCTTATGTTGTCGGTAACCACTCATTTGTTAGCTATTGAGAGGATCCTAGCATATCTCAAGAGGTGCCCAGGTCATGGAATACTCTTCAAGAATAATGGTCATATGAAGATTGAGGTGTATACTAATGTGGATTGGGTTGGATGTGCAGATGACAGGAGGTCTACCTCTGGGTACTATGCCTTTGTTGGAGGAAATCTGGTTTCATGGCGAAGTAAGAAACAAAATGTAGTGGCTCATTCAAGTGCTGAAGTCGAATACAGATCTATGGCTCATGGAGTGGCAGAAATTCTGTGGCTGAGATCTTTACTTGAAGAATTTGGAATTAAGCATGAGAAGTCCTTAATGCTATATTGTGACAATCAATCTGCTATGAATATTGCCCATAACCCAAAACAGCATGACAGGAGGAAACACATTGAGGTGGATCAACATTTTATTAGGGAGAGAATAGCCTCCCAAGAAGTGTGTTTGCCATATATCGCCTTTAATATGCAGCTTAGTGATCTCTTCACCAAGGCAGTCACTAAAGTCAGGATGGAGACAAATTTATGGAAGTTGGGAATGTTCAATATCTATTCCCAACTTAAGGGGGAGTGTAGAGATGTAGACAAAGATACTTAGTTCTTTTTTATATGCGTTTTATACGCAAAAATATACTTCCCATCTTTATTTGTAATTGTTCAGGCTACAGTTCTTGTTTTTCTCTTTGTCACTGTTGATAGAGGTACTTTTGTCATTGTATCATCTTTTTATTAAGTTAATATAAAAGCCAATGAGGGGGGTGGTAGAACCAATTCATTCTGTTCTTTTTCTTTTCTTTTCTTGAACAGGTTTCGAACTCAACCTAGGACTGATACAGGTATATTTAAAGTCCCTTTAAGAAAATCTGGTGCAATCACATCCCTTCTAGAGTGTATGTCTAAAGAGAATAAACACCTGTGATCTCCTTTAGAAGAAAAGTTTGGGAAGACTTTACATTTCTCCTCATGCTTGTTGTTTGTGCTTGCAAAATGGAGAAACAGCTGACCACCTACTTATCCATTGTAATTTCACTCAAAAGGTCTAGCTGCATTTCTTAAACCTGATAGGTTACCATTGGGTTAACCCAGAGCATATTCAAGACTTTGTTCATCAGAGGCAAGGTTGTGGCCTAAGAAAAAGAGGCAAAGCCTACTGGCAAACGGTGTTACATACAGTTATGTGGGGAGTTTGGGAGGAAAGAAACAAGCAATTATTTGGAAACAAGGTCAGAACTCTAAAAGAGTTAATTTCAGACATTACCTATCTCTATAACTTTTGGGCTGCTAATCCGGAGCTGCCAAAGTCTCTCAATCAATGACCTTAACAGAAACTTACAAACCATTCTTTTCTTCCCTCACTCTACTCAGACTTCGTTAAGACATTCAACTTTATTCAGTAAAGGAGGGATGATTTTACATTTTGATGGGAGTGCTGTAGGCAATCCAGGGTTTACTAGAATTGGGGGTATCGTAAGGGATGAAAGAGGTAACACTTGCTGGGTTTTCAGTGGACCAATCGGTTTTACTGACTCAACCAAGGCTGAAGTGTTGGCTGCTCTCACTGGAATCAGAATAGCTAAAAGCTTGGGTATTCAAAACCTTTCCATTGCAGGGGACTCAAAAAATACCATCAAATGGTTAAGGAGCAAGGAAGGGGTCCATGGAGGTTAAGCCATTATTTGGCAGAAGCAAGGGATTCCTTAGACAGCTTAAATGCAACCTGTTTTGGATCCCTAGGGAACTTAATCCTATTGCAATAGCTTAGCTAAATTGGATGCTTGCTTAGAAAATCTGTATAATGATAGGATTCCTCCTTTATATTCTTTGGGGTTTTCCCCTGCTTTGTACATCCTCTCATGTACTCCCTTTTATTTTAATGAAATCTGGTTAAACGTTTCTCAAAAGAAAAAGAAAAGAAAAAACAGGGGTGGGACAAGATCAAATGTTCTAGGCTGATTTGTAATTTTTTGTTTTATGGGGAGGAGAGTTAAGAGAATTTATCTCTCCTCTGCTCTATTTGTACTTTGCTTTAATTTTTAATAAAATGTTGTAGTTATTCTTGATAAACAAATTGTCCCTTGTGAAATTCTTCATGAACTAATTTCTCGTTCAAGGAAACTCATTACATCATCTTGTGGTTTGGATTTGCAATATTCTTTCATTATCCCAATGAAGCTAACAACTAAACAAAAACATATTGATGAAACACTTTAATTCAATAACAAAGACTAATGGGTGAAAAGGGATTGAAATAAAACCAAAATGAGAAAACATACCAGTAAACTTCACATCACAAGAGAAACCTTCCAATTCAGTTCTATCCACCACTGCTTTATCCGATTTAAACCGGTTGACCCTGGTTTGAAGAATTTGGCAGTTCTCTGCTATAGATTCCCCACCTACAACATAATTCAATTTTGAGAAAAAATCCATAATCCAAAACTATAATAAAAAAATGTCGCTGAATAATAAGAAAATAAATCAAAATTCTAAAAGTAACAACTAGAGCCGAAACCAATATGAAATAACAAAAAGAAAAGAAAGAGAAAGTTGCTGAATAAGAAACCATACCCAGGAAAGAAATTAATCAAGTAAAGATCGAAATTGACACATCAGACCAGCGTTTGAAAAGAAAAACTATCAGCCTAGAAGTTACAATTCAAGTCAATATAAAATGTACGAAGAAACCACAATTATCGACAAAGATTAACAGCCTAATAATACCAGACCTAGAATAAGAACAATTAATTAAATATCAAAATAAAACGAACAAAAAAAACAAAAGTTTAAAGTTCGACAGAAAAATCAAATACCCAGAAAAAGATAGTGGCCAATGCAAATGGAACCGCCACAAATAAAATGAATGGGATTACAGAGTACCTTTCGAATATGGTACAATGTGATCGTACTCGAAACAAAGACATCCCTGGCAATTGCAAAACCTCTTGCAGACGATGTTACCAGCGGCATCATATCGCCACCGTTCAGGGTGGCGGCCGGGGACAACAGAAGCTTTGGCCCAGCACAAGGCCTTCGTCTTGGCGTCGAAGAACCTCGGCCTCTCTTCTTTGTTGTCACTGACACTACTATTTGAATGCCTAGGTGAACTCATCCTCGCAAATAGAAAATGGGGAAATCCTAAAAAATATAATACAAAAATATATCGCCTCCGCTGTGGTTTCTCAAGCTTCAATCTCTCCACCCAACGCTCACCGGCGAAAGCGAGTTGGCGAGGTCTCTGTGAGTCGCCGGTGAGTCTTCTCTTACTCCGTACAGCGACACAACCGTAGTCCCAAACTCCTAATTACAGATTCCATTTCAACGTGTTTAGATACACCAGAAATCCTAAGCATGAGACAAGCTGGTAATCATCATGTCGTTGTTTTTAACCAACTTTAATGATTGCTTGAAAAGAAAGGCATAAGCCTCAAGTAAAACTGATTATTTGATTTAATGAAAAAAATTATTCATTTTTTTAGTTTAAAGTATATGAAAAAAACACTTCAATAATTATTATGAACCAAATAAATAAAAAGTAAAAATGAAAACCAATTAGAAATATCAAGTTCTCTTAGTGTTTTAAGAGAGTTTTGAATACAAAACAGGCTAATCCAGTTCTTAGTTTCTTTTGGATATATCAAGTGATTTTTCTTATTATTCTTATTCTAACATGGCTTCCTATTTTTCTCATTTCTTTTTCTAATAGATTTGTTTTCTTTTTATTGATTTTCTTTTGTATTGATAAAATTAACTAAGTTATTTCTTTCTTCTAATACCATAATTCTAAAATTTATTGTTATTAGTTGATTCATTATTATTTTATTTAATGCTTAACTACTAAAACTTATTATTGTTTATAAACTTTTATTTTATTGGATATTTATACCTTCTATTAATTAATGAACTTTAATTAATTTTATTCTTAAGCTTTGAGGCTTTGAGGCTTATGCCTCCCAATGCCTTAAGGCTTATGCCTCACCTTTTTGGGCCATTACACTTCAATAATGCCTTTAGCCTTTCAAAACCTTGAAAGATTAGGGCCATTAGGTGTTACAACCAAGCAAACGTTGAATACAATTATGGCTAGGTTGTTTTGACATCAGTTTGGTTCTAGTCCAAGCGAAGGCCCATGTTGGAATGGGTCTAAGGTTGGCCCTTAATCCTGAGATAAGATTAATTGAATGCTTTAGCTGTTCAGTAGGTTGTAGAACCAATGATAAGAATCCACACGAGTCTTAAAATACATGGGGCTCACAATCATTCAACCTTTTAATATGAGGCCCATGTATTTTATCACTAGTCTAGAGTCTTATCATTGGTTCCAAGCCTATTGAACAGCTAAGGCGTTCGACTAATCCGAATTCCTTAATCCTACCCAATTCAGTTAATTTATACACCTATATTTTAATCCAAAAAATTTAATAAGAAATAAAAATATTTAATGGGAGAGGGTTAATTTTATTAAGAAAGATTTTATTAGAAAAGAGTATTTATTATTTTAATTGAAGAAATTAAGACATGAGAAGAGGGTTTTATGAGGAGACACAAGAGAGTTTTAGCTTTAAAAAAAGGCACAAGAGGGTTTTTAATATTTCACATGTGTGAAGGAGAGAACAGGAGACTCCATGTGAGGCCTCTTGTGAGAGACCCTTGACCTCTACATTCCTCTTTCTATATATACAAATAAGTTTTCTTTAAAATGGTTTGGAATTGAAAATGTGAGATGTTGGTTCAAATACAAGAGTAGGTTTAATCGTTTAAGATAAAAACTATAATATCTTTGATTGGGAGAGATTCTCTAGCTAGGTGTAGCTAGATGTAGTACTCTCATGGCGTTTGCATGATTTTTTATTTCAGGAAATCCCATATGATTGGATTCATTGGGTTTTGCTTTTATCAAATTCATAGGGGTTTTGATTCTTTTAAGAAGCCTTTCAAAAAATGAAGGAGAAACAACAAGCACTAAACAAGATCTTAGATTGCTATAAGCACAAAGGCTGTAGACAAAGCACCTAGCCACACATTGGGAATATCTCCCATAATGTGTGTTAAATTCAAGGGGAAGATGTTCCCAACAGCTAGATTCCCATGCTTTTGTGGTTCGTGGAGAGTTTTTACTTGAAGAGAATCCCATCACAACAAACAAAGAGAACAAACAAAAACTAAAACACTTGATAGCATTTAATTTTGAACACTAATAGTTCGTTTGGTTGCCTCAATTGGGATGAGAAAGGGTAAATATTCACTCTAGATTGAGAAATAGTGAGACACGATGAGAACACAGTTCACAATACTAGGGATGTAGGGTCTCACCAAATAGGTGCGACCATGCGACCCCACTAAGAAGCGGAAATACTATGAAGTCAATGATAGAAAATTGTTGAAGACAACAATTTCTCATCGTCTCAACCAAGTTTCAAGCCCCCAACATCCAAAACTCCATCGTCTCCATCATCATCTTTAGCGAGGTAGGTCATCGGAACATTTTTTTCTTCTCCATTTCTTCTTATTATGGCATTCTTTTTTGTATTTTTCTTGCTCTTGACCTCATTTTCGTTCTCTCCAATCAAATTTTACACCTCCAACAATCATAGCTCCGACCATCACCTTCTTTGTCTCCCACAAGTAACACCATTTTATGCTGCCATTTTTTTCCTCTAATGAATTTGTTGTTACAGATCTAACATGTTTGTGTTTTTTAGATCTATAACCCTTGTGCTAGATCTGCTAAACCACACTGTTGTTTTTTGTTTTTTACACTCTTTAAAGGGGTCTCAAGTATTCCTTTTATCTTGCTCCCCATTTTATAGATTTTCTAAATCCCTATAATAGATCTATCGATCCCATATGTTTTCATTTTCATTTGTTGAATCGGTTTCTTGTTAGATCTACTAAACCTCTATATAACAAGTTTGCTAAACCTTTGTATGACAATTCAATGGATATTGATGTTGTCAATCTTCTAGGTTGAGAGAACACCAAGAGTTTCAGGGGTGTCAAACGATATATCTGACCCCCACCCCAAAGAGCCTATATATCTTATTAGTTATAAGTATTTACAAAGAGGCCCTTGAAGGGCTAAAGATAAAAAAAGAAATAATTACAAAATTTCCTTTGGAGCGCTGAAAGATAGAAAAGAAAATGAATGCTATGGTACAACAAGGACCATAGAACAACATTACATCAAGTATCTCTACACTCCCCCTCAAATTGATGCTGATGTGCCCACAAGAAATAGATGTCTCGATCTCGTCATAGGCTTCGTGAGAATGTCAACAATCTATAAGTCGGAAGCTATATGAGGAAGGGAAATAGAGCTAGTAAGAAAAAGATCCCCAGTGAAGTGTCAGTCCACCTCAATGTGTTTAGTTCTCTCATGAAACACTAGATTAGATGCAATCTTGATAGCACTAGTGTTGTCAGCATAGAGAGGAATAGGCGTAGGGAGGTGAACACCAAGATTAACAAGGAGAGGTTGAAGTCAAACAATCTCACTATATACCGATGACATAGCCATGTATTCAGCTTCTATAGATGACTTAGAAATTGTCTATTGTTTCTTACATTTCCATGACATAAGAGAGTCTCCCAAAAAGACACACCATCCGATAGTAGACTGTCTAGTGTCAAGACAACCTGCCCAATTTGCATCAGCATAAGCTCTCAACTGAAGAGCAAATGAAGAAGAAAAAAACAGTCCTTGAAACAAATTGCCACGAACACAATGGATAATCAGGTGGATAGCAATCATGTGGGGTTGACATGGGGCTGAAATGAACTGGCTAACTACCTGAACTACATGGGAAATGTTCGGATGAGTCATGGTGAGATAAATGAGAGACCCAACCAATTGTCGATATAGAGTAGCATCAGGAAGCAAGGCCCCATTAGATTTAGACATCTTGACATTGAGTTCCAAAGGTGTATCAATCTGTTTGGTGTCTGTAAGACCAGCAAGCTTAATAAGATCACATGCATATTGTATTGACAAACAAAGTAACTACGATTGCTACGATGTACTTCTAGCCCTAAGAAATAAGTAAGAGAACCCAAGTCTTTCATATGGAAGGAACTGTGGAAAAGAGACTTAAGTTATTGGATTCCAACCTCATCATCCCCTATCAATAACATATCATCTACATACAACAACAAGATGGTAATGCCTTGAGGTTTTTGACAGATGAAGAAAGAATAATAAGAGGTACTCTGATTGTAGCCAATAGCCACTACAACATCTCAGAATTTCTCAAACCAAGCATGGGGAGCTTGTTTGAGATCATATAAGGATTTCTTTAACCGACAAACAAGAGAGGGATCACCACTGTGTCTAGGAGGAGGGTTCATGTACAATGTCTCCTTCAAATTGCCATGAAGAAAAGCATTCTTCACATCTAAATGATGTATGGCCCCTGAAATAAGCCTAGATTTGTGTCGGTTCAACAAGCCATTTGACTTCAACTTAACTGTGTAAACCCAACGACTTTCAATAATTGAAGCATCTGAGGGAGGAACTACCAAATTCTAAGTGTCATTCTCCTGTAAAGCATGAATTTCTACATTCATTGCATCTCTCCAAAGAGGACTGGTAATGGCTTGCTTATATGAGCAGGGAATCTCTGTGATAGATAACACAATAGAAAAAGAGCTATGGTTTGAAGGAAATCCATAGCGGTCAAGGGTCGAGAAATACGAGAGGAATGACGAAGATATATGGAAGGAAGAGAATCTAAAGGAACATCACTTACAAGAGCATTAGTGGGAGTAGGATCCAAGCTAGGAGGAAGTGAAGTTGGAAGTATAGGATCTGGGACATGTAATCTTCTACGAGAAAAGACAAGAAAATCATTTACACCAGTAGGAGGAGAAGCATCCTATGAGTCAATATTCTACAAGAAAGAAATATGTGGAGTAGATAACTTTGCAACAACAACAAAAAATGAGATATGCTCAAGGAAAACAACATTTTGAGAAACACGAATATGATGAGTAGAGGGATCATAACAAAGAAATCCTTTGTGATTTGGACTATATCCCACAATGGCACACATAACAGACTGAGAGGAAGGAGGCTAGGTAAGTCTGGTTAACGGCCAAATAGTTTCTAGAAAGGGGACATATTAGATAGAATTGATGAAGGGACATAGTTAATCAAGAAAATAGCAATACTGGCAGCCTTCACCCAAAAGGAAGAAGGTGCATGAGATTCTTGCAGTAGGGTTCTCACAACACTAAGAACATGACCATTCTTGCAATCTGCCACTCCATTCTATTGAGGTGTATCTGGAGAGCTTCGTTGAACCTGTATCCCATGACTTCTCAAGTAGGTTAAGAAGTCTTCATCAGTGTATTCTCCCCCTGAATTTGAACGGAGAATACATATATGAGATTGAAACCGAACTCATATCATAGTATGAAAAAGCTAAAATGTAGGATATACTTCAGATTTATGTCTTAGAAAATTAGTCCATGTATACATAGTGAAATCATCAATAAACAAGATAAAGTACTTGTATCCAAGTCGATAAATAATAGATGAAGTCCAAACATCACTATGAATAATCTCGAATGATGAGGTGGCATGCTCAGATGTGTGAGAAAAGGGTAAAGTGTGACTTTTACTTAAGCAACAAGAAACACATGAGATATCAAAAGTACTTAAAGAAGGAATTTTATTTTTAATAGAACCGGAGTCAAACAAAAATTTCAAGTTTTCAAAATGAAGATGTCCCAAATGTTTATGCCATAAATCTCAAACATTATTTCTTTGTCCAATAATAGATTCAGAAGGAAATGAACTAAGATATACTGAAGATGCTGGTGCTTTAGGATTCTCAAACTCCAATGCAAATAAATAGCCCAACCTACGCCCCTTCCCTTTCACCTTCCCAGTGTACATGTCTGAATCAAACAACCATCATGAGAAAAGTAAGTATATATCCTTCATCAACAAGCTAACCAACAAAAATCAGAATAGTAATAAGATTATGTACAAGAAAGGTTTTGGTAAGATGAAAAGAGGCAGTAGATGATAGCTTAAGGGAAATGCCATTGCTACCAATGATATTCAGTTTTTCACCATTGATAGTAATGATATGTGTATGATGAGATTTAGGAATGCTATTTGGGGGTTTAGAATAATCTCTTGTCATATGATTAGTTGCTCCATAATCAATGACCCAAATATGAGACTGAGAAGAATAGTAACCAAAAACTCACCAGACAAGCCAATGGCAGAAAAAGCAGAGGAAATAGTAGATGATACGAGTTGCCGAATTTCATCCATAGATGCAGGAGATGCAGAAGATTCACCTTAGTAGAAGAATCACCCTTGGAAGAAGAAGCATCAGTGATTTGGCCCTCAGTCACTTGATATGTACATAGTTGGTTTTTCTTCTATGCACTTTTAGATGGTTTAACTAGACAATTTGGAATAATGTGAACATGCTGCTTAGAGTAGGTACAAACATTCTTCTTCTTACAGTGAGAAGCAATGTGTCCAAACCCCTTGCACTCATAACATTGTATTTTGGAGAAGTCTTTAGCACCAGATTTCTTGTTTCCATGAATAACAAAAGTTGTCTCAGTCACTCATAACATTGTATTTTGAAGAAGTCCTTAGCATCAGATTTCTTGTTTCCATGAACAACAAAAGTTGTCTCAGCCCCATAATCAATTAATTTTCCATCAAAGCTCACAATAGTTAAAAGTCTAGTCTCCTCCCTCAACAATTCCCCCATCACTGTATCTAGATCTAGAAAAGTCCCTCTACTTAGTATGTTGGATCTAATAATCTCATATTCAGGCCTAAAGTCTCATAAGGAACTGATTCAATTTTCTTTTCTGAAAATGTTGTTGGAGGTACTTAACACATTCTTTAGGATTTAGAAAATCTGTATTGACAAGTTCATACTCTTCCCACAAGTTAATAAAATCGACATAGTATTCCTAAACTTTCTTATCTCCCTAATAGTAGGAAAAGATTTCAGATTCAATCTAATACTATCTGGACACGTTGGATTGATGGTACACTTTCTTCAAGTATGCATACATCATATAAGTTGTACGCATCCTTCTCATGGGTATAAAAATATGAAAAACAACTGAACTGAGTATACAAGGTGCATATCCTTTGATATCAGTTTCATCTCACTTAATAATCTTCCCATCCAAATATACTTTTAGGCATTTTCCTTCAACAAAGAAGTCAAAATGGAACTTCCACATGTAGTTAGTTCCATCAAACTTTACGAGAATGATATCAACCTTCTTAGACATTTTGGAAGCCCAAAAAGGATAACAGATTTCAAGAAAGGGTAATAGTCCAAGAAAATGATGATTAATCATCCAAAAAAAATTAGTAGCAACTACACAACAATACTAAAATAATACTCCACCAAAGGAAATTGAGATTCTGCTACAGAAATCTCAAAATGAGGGTTATATCAATCTAAATCCTAAAATGGTAAGTTTCAAGACTGTCAACAACAAGATGAGATCAAAACCCTATCAAAACTGATCTAAACTTCAAAGAAGAATGATAAGGCCTGGGCGACATCAACTACAAAGTTCTAGGCTGATTGAATCAGCTGATTTTTTTTTAAAAAAAAGGAAGAAAATCTGACCTATTGGGCATCTTTTCCAAGAAAAATGATATCAGCTTCATCTCTGATCACAACAACACTTAAAAAATTTCAAGTAGGGTTTGAGAGTGATCGAAATACTCCTTAAACAGTCTACTAATCACCCCAATACTCAAATCAATCAATAGCTAAGGATATGACCTGCTCTGATACCATGTCAATTTTCTAGGTTGAGAGAACACCAAGAGTTTCAAGGGTGCCAAACAGTATATCCAACCCCCACCCCCAAAGAGCCTATAAATCTTATTAGTTCTAAGTATTTACAAAGAGGCCCTTAAAGGACTAAAGATAAAAAAAAGGAATACTTACAAAGAGGCCCTTGGACGGCTGAAAGATAAGAAAGAAAAAGAATGCCATGGTATAATAGGGACCATAGAACAACATTACATCAAGTATCTCTACAAATGTTGTGTTGGCTTTGAACAATTATGTTATTTTGTTAGTTAAATTTGAACTTTCTAAAGCTAATAGCATATTCTGTTTTATGTATGAAGAACCTAGAAGAATTGATAGAAATAAATTCTAGAATTTTGTGTATGAAATTTTCTCTAATTTTAGATTACCCTTTTGTATTGCAAGAGATATGAACGTAACTTGGGAATATAATTTTGATGATTTATGTCATTATTATGCTAATACCAATAATAATAGTTTAGGGAAATATTCTACACTTATTATGCTAAACAATCTTTTTCTCATCCCATCCTTTCTCGGCAACCAAATGGACCATAAAGCCCATCATTACCATTTAAGAGCTCTTAATTATGAATGCTAAAGCCCATCACTACCTAGAAAAGAAACTTCCTAAGCAAGAAGTAAAAAAGCATTCTATGAACCCAAAAAAAACGCCCAAATTAAGGAAGAAGTAAGGTTCATTCTTAAAAAGTTTTGTGATTGCTATGAGACATAAGGGCTTACTTGGTTTCCAAGAATAGGTGTTTGGAATCAGAATCGGAATGCCTATTATTTGTTTAGTAGGAATGGGATTCCAATTCCCATTCTTGGGGGAATGACCATTCCAACCCCCTCCCTCCCTTAGGAATGGGATTCCCCTTCCAAAGTCTATAAAGAAGTAAAAATCTCATGACAAAAAGCCCCCCAAACCCTGATATTGATAAAGTAATAAGATATTATTAAATTAATAATAATAAGATGATGAGAATGATAATAATAATAATAAAAAATTAAATAACAAACAAAGATATTAATTATTAAATATAATAATAAGGTATAAACAAAATATTAATACTATACAATTAAAGTAATAATAATATAACGATATATTAATAAAACATTCATAAATCAATGATATATACTAAAATATTAATGATTAAATACTAATAAAATAATCATACAAAGTACTAATAAAGTTATAACTATATATTCATAAAATATTAATAAAATAATAAATAGATTAATACAAAATTGAAAATTTTCAATTGATTCCGATTACAACTCCCAATGAACCAAAAACAACAATTGGAATCCGATTCCAATTCATGATTGAACCAAACAAGTGTCAAGAATAGGTGATTCTGATTCCAATTATGGGGGATTTTGATTCAAATTCTGATTTTGGTCCTGTCCACGAACCAAATAGACCGTAAATTATCAAAAATCAAGTATTTTCTTCAACAAAAACACTGTTGTATTGCCTTCAAAAATGTTGCATGTGCAACAGCTTGACAATAAGGGGAAAAAAAGTATCTTGGATTGTCGGTCTTTATTGTAGAAGGAAAATTGATGCTTTCCTCTACATCATTCATAGACTGAAAGGTTGGAAAGCATATACTCTATCACAAATTGGTAGTTATTTACTTCTCTTCCCATATATTTTATGTTTGTGTTTTCACAACCAGAGAAATCATGTGATGAAATGAAGAAAGTCATACGTGATTTCTTTTGGCATGGTTGTTCTACACATTCTAATGGTCATCTTATTATGTGGGAGGGGGTCAGCATTCGGTTTATTCGATTAAAAATCGAACCGAACAAACCAAATTTATAAAATATAAAATTGAACCAAAACCGAATTATTAAAAACCGAAACCAAATTTTTCAGTTTGGTTTTTGGTTTTTCGGTTAAAATCGAATTTTATTAATATTACACTAATACATATTATATTATACATATTAATATATTTATGTATATTATAATATATGTATATGTTAATGCATTTTATATAATATATACTAAATACATGTTATAATAAATTATGTTTTACATACTAATAATATATATTATATTATGTATATAACAACTTTTGGTTTTTTCGATTAACCGAATTTCTAATCCTGAAAATCGAAGCCAAAGCAAAAATTTTTTAAAACCAAATTAACCAAACCGAAAAACCGAAAACCAAAAAACTGAACCAAATAAAGCAAAACCAAAAATTTCAGTTCAATTTTTTTATTTTAACTGAACAATGCCCACCCCTATGTGAGACAAGTTTGTTTGCCAAAATTGGTTGGAGGGTTGGGCACTTGGGCCTACAATGCATGAAATATTTTAATAATGCTTTGTTAGTTAAAGTTGGATGGCAGATCATGATGAATAATGATGCAACCTGAATTCATATTTTAAAGGCAATTAATGTATTTTCCCTTTGCTGGTTTCCTTGATGCAAAAGTTTGAAAAGGAGTGACACAGATGTGGAAGGGTATTTGTGGGGTGCAAGAATTGTTGTGAAAGGGTTGTTGTAGGTGGATTGGTGATGGGTTTGTTAGACAATGTATGCCCTTAGGTCCAATCAGATTGATGTATATTATGCCATTTATTGTAAATGAATAAAGTGCATAATTGATTCATGTGATTTAGTGTGTTTTTGTGTAATACCTTTAAATTGGACACTTATGAGACTCGTATTAGTTTAGAATTTTCACAACCATTGGATAGATTTGGGGAGATTTATCTTGCCAAGGTTGACACTGATGTGCTGCTAAGTTGGTTAAGGTGGCTTGTCTTAACTACCAGGGTGAGACCTAAGATACATTCAGTGTGGGTTTTCTTGAAACCATAAACTGGAACAAATTTTAGTATTGTCTTGGACCATGGAGATAGATGGGCAAAATTGGAATGTTACACCTGACCCCTAGACTTAATTATGATACTGCACTAGGTGTCGGATTGGGTTATTTTTCATATGCCAATCAGTGAGATTCTTAGAGGGGGTCAAAACCTGGGTATGTTGGGACAGTCTGAGAATTCACCTGAGTGGGTGATCATAGTGACAGGATCAACCTCTTTGTCAGACAAAGTGAATGATCAGGGAATGCACTCTCTCTGATGGAAACCTAAACTGTCGGTAGTGGATTTCAAAAGTGTTTAAAATTTGTTTTGCAAAATATGTTTATAAAGATATACTTATGTATTATGGTTTAACAAATTGTTTGCAAAAATGTTTTAATTCCTGGGATCCATGTGAGTAGAGAATGTAGCACTGTACCTTGCAGCCTAGGGAGAGGTCTTTTCTTGTTGGGCAATGTATGATCATTAAGGGCAGAGAGGTTAAGTGTAAGACCATTAAGGGTAATACATGATGGGCTAATCTTGCATCTGCCCACAGTCCTTGGGTTTTCATAAGGTGGTTGGACCCAAGGACCATTTAATGTAAATATTGGGCCCATTAAGAGCCCATGGTGATAGACTCAGCGGTCTGCCATATCCTACAGTGAATTCGGTCAGGCCTTGTAACAGAGGTTAGGTTGAACCCATGTGGTTGATGTGTATATCGATGTTAGAGTCCTACGCCATACAAAGAGAGTCAAGTTAGCCAACAGATTAAAGGGTAAGTGAGTTATGTGACTTAATGGGCCTAAAGCCCACTTCAAACTGGGCTTAAATTGGTTAATTAAAAGGGGGCGAAATTTGATTTATAACTTGATTAGGATTAGTTGAAGGATAAGATAAGTCTTATCCATTTAAGAGTCCAGATCCAAATATCATATTTGGATCAAGAAACCCTCTCCTAATTGGATTAGGAGGTTGATCCAAAGAAGGCTATAAATAGGGGGCGAATTCTTCAGTTTATACACACTTAGCAACCTGCAGAATTCTCCCCAGTTCTTGCCACCCCTACCCAGTTCGATTTTCACCTGTGGAACAGATCGAGAAAGGTTATTTATATTTTTTCTTGCTAGTAGAAACAATATAAAGTCGTACTCACCAGCCCTTGTTCGATTCTTACTGAAGAATTCATGTTTTTGCTGAAGAACCATACTACTAATCCTGCTTCACCATACACTGTGTTATCTTCAGTGGAGGTAGGTTTTGGTCTTCTCCTTGGGCGTGAACACCAACATTGGGAGTTATTGTTACTTCGTATCAGGTATATTCCTCTCTTCCCTTTTGGTTTCAGATCTGGTCCGGTTTTGATTCAAGAACGGTCCTTGAAAATGTAGTTTTCTAAATTAGGGAATACGATTCCTAGATGGGAGAGAGAAATTTTTGAAATTTCACCCAACCTTCCTACAGGGTTCGACCATTCATATGATGGATCTCCCATCCCTTCAGGGTTCACATTCTTTGTACCCTAGAAAATTTTCTATATCAAATCAATAGCAATCTGCAGTGTCAGCCTGTCCTTCCCATTTAAAATTTAAAGTGTTTCTTTTAAATAAAACTGCAGATTGCTATTGGCTTGGTACAGAACCAAGGGTACAATAGATGTCATTTCTTGTCTATAGATTTGTATTTGGGGTGACTTGTGGGCATCCAACCTTCTGAAATTAATTCACTCTATCCATTCCAAATGTATGGTTAATTAACCAATACTTTATCTTGTTCGACAGTTGTTGGAAGGAAGATCTTCCTTCAACATTTTTTTGACAATACCCAAACAAGTAACTATAAAACAAGTTAAGCTTGTTTAGAGGTGCAACTCAACGAATGGATGATTTTGGACTACAAATTAAAGCATAAGGGCTTGTATGCCATGAAGTCAAGATATCAAATATGACGATCAATGCTCCAATATCGCAAGATCAAGTTTAGTGGAAGAAATTTTTGTCATTGAAGTTATACCCATGTGTTTAGCTATTTAAGGAAACTCATACAAATAAGGGGTCAAATAAAATTTGGCTTCTTAAATGCGGTCTTTTTATTTCAATTTTCATGGTTTTAAAAGACCTGAGAGGGAAGCCAAATTCAAAGGCATGTATTTGCCTTGCACAAGTAGTGTTTATAAAGGGGCAAAATAAAAGTTTTGGATAAATTTGGTTGGTTTCATCCATGGTTTTTAAAACCGACTCGGAGAGCGAACTAGTCAAGGGTCCGGTTACCGGGTTGAACAGTCGGCTTGTTTTGACAAAAATAAATAAAAAATGGTCAAAACGGTTTGAACGGTTAACCACTGAAGTCAACAGTTTGTTGACCAAAATCAACAGTTTGTTGACCAAAATCAACAGTTTTTTGAGAAATCTCAATTTTGGGGAAAAAACGAAACCAATCACCTAGCCAGTTCCTGGTTTTTCTGGTCTAACCGTCCAATCCAGTCCGGTTTTGGAAACCATAGTTTCACCGATTGAACTTGTTTCTGAGTATGAGAGTTGAGAATTCTTGAGACCTTTTAAGGCTTCCTGAGGACACCACTTAATTTTCTGGTGCTAGTTTACCAGAAAAGAAGAATAGTAGAAAGAAACTTTACCAGAGAAAAAACGCAATAGGTAAGTTCGGTAGTTTCATCTCTTCTTTGTTTTCTTCATGCTTTGTGATGTAGAACAAGTTGTTCAACAATTAATTCCCAAAAACCCATGAATGGAAAGAAAAGAAGAAAAGACACCAAAACAAGGAGTGACCAATGGGGCTTCAAACCCCCATACTTGTGATCTGGTGTTTGTTTTCAACAAATTACATGTAAATAAAACAATTGTCTCGATAATGACAAGCACTATGTCAATTTAGTTCCCAGATGGGTATATATGTTAAGGTTTTTCTTTTATAGTAAGTCATGTATCTTAGTCGTTTTATATTTTGAGTTTGAATTTGATTAAAAAGTCTTGTTTCATTAAAATATGTTGTTTTAGGATGTTTGAATCTTGTTAGTAATTTTTGCTATATTAGCAAGAAAACTCAAATATTGTATGGCCACCCCACTCATTAATGATATAGATTTCCCAATATTGTTCATAGAAATTTCTTAGATGACCTATTCATTATGGCTAGCATTAGCATCTGGTGTGATGGGGTGCTCTACAACTGGGTGGTACCATGGTAGGTAGTTATGGTGCTATGGAACTTTCTTATTTTTAAAGGTTGATGGAGGCTATGGTCATGTTTGGTTCAATTTTCATTCTTTTTCATTTTTATCCAAGATGAAATTCTAAAATAGACAAGAATGAGTAAAAATAGGCAGAATGAGAAAATATTGCTATGAACCAATCACTTTTTTCCTAAAAATGAATTCTTTTCAGATTGACAAGTGTCCTATGTAAAAGTACTTTTGTAAAAGTGCTTTTATAAAAGTATTTTCATAAAATTACTTTCATAAGTGCTTTTATAAAAGTGCTTTTACAAAAATGCTTTCATAAAAATATTTTTGTAAAAGTTCTTTCGTAAAAGTGCTTTCATAGAAGTGCTTTTGTGTAAAAGAACTTTTATAAAATGTGCTTTCATAAAAGTGTTAGATAGCGTATGACCTTAGCTCCAATCAGCGTGATGTACATTATGACATTTATTGTAAATGAATAAAGTATATATTTGATTCATGTTATTGTAGTGTGTTTCTTTGTAATACCCTTAAACTGGATACATATGAGACTCATGTTAGTTTAGAATCTTCACAACTGTTGGATAGATCTGGGGAGATTTATCCTGCCAAGGCTGACACTGATGTACTACCAAGTTGGTTGGGGTGACTTGTCCCGACTGCCAGGGTGAGACCTGAGGTACATGTAGTGTGGGTTTTCTTAAAACCCTGAATTTCACCAAATTCCAGTATTGCCCTAGACCTTGGTGATAAATGGGCAAAGCTAGAATGTTACACTTGACCCCTAGACTTGATTATGATATTGCACTAGGTGTCGGATTGGGTTGTCTTTGATGTGTCAATTAGTGAGATCCTTAGAGGGTGTCAAAGCCTGGGTATATTGGGACAGTCTGAGATTTCATTTGAGTGGATGATCATAGTGACAGGATCAGCCCCTTTATCGGACAAAGTGAATGGTCAGGGAAATGCACTCTCTCTAATGAAACCTAAACTACCGGCAGTGGATTTCAAATGTGTTTGGAATTTGGTTTTGCAAAATATATTTATATAGAGATATATAATATGGTTTCACAAATTATTTACAAAAGGTTTTAATTCCCGGGATCCATGTGAGTAGAGAGTGCAGCACTGTACCTTGCAGCCGAGGGAGAGGTCTTCTCTTGTCGGGCAGTGTTTGATCATTAAGGGCTGAGGGGTTAAGTGTAAAACCATTGAGGGTTATACCTGATAGGCTAATCTTGCATCTGCCCACAGTCCTTGGGCCTTCATAAGATGGCTGGACCCAAGGACCATTTAGTGTAAATGTTGGGCCCATTAAGAGCCCATAGTGATAGACTCAGGGGTTCATTGTATTCAGTAGTGAATTCGGCAAGGCCTTGTAACAGAGGCTAGGCTAAACCCATGTGGCTGATGTATAGATCAATGATAGGGTCCCACGCCATACAAAGAGATCCAAGCTAGCCAGCATTAAAAGAAAGTGAACATAAAAGCTTAATGGGCCTAAAGCCCATTTCGAATTGGGCTAATTGGATTAATTAAATGTGAGCAAATTTGGGTATGGATCAGCAGATAAGGATAAAATGCTAACTCTTATCCTCTTAAAGAGTCCAGATCCAAATAAAGATTTGGATTAAGGAACTCCTAATTTGATTAGGAATAGCTAATCTTTATTTGCAGATAGGATAAGGAATTATCCTTATCACTTAAAGATTCAATATCCAAATAAAGATTTGGATCAGGAGATTCCTAATCATATTAGGAGGTTGTTTCTTTAAGGCTATAAATAGAGAGCAGGGCGGACCTGGAAAAGACACACAACACAGAGAAGACAACTCAGTTTAACTGTTTCAGCCTTCAGTTCTTTTTCTCCTTTCTCTTACTGCCCTACCCTATTCGATGTCCAATTCTTGGAACTGATCAAGATTTGATATTGATATTGTTTCTAGCTATAAGAAACAATTCTAAAACTGTGCTCACTACCCCATTCGATTCTTGTTGAAAATCAAAGGTTCTTGGTGAAGAACTACCTATTGATCCTACCTCATCCTAAACTGTGTCACCTTTAATGGAGGGAGGATGTGGTACTCTTTGGGTGTGAACACCTCCATTGGGAGGAGCATTTTACGTGGATTCCGTATCAGGTATATCCCTCCCTAATCTTGTTTTCAGATTTGGTCCAGTTTGGTTACAAGAATGAACATTGAAGATGCAGTTTTTTAAATTGGTAATACGATTCCCAAATGGGAGCAAAGAAATTTTGAAAATTTCGTCCAACTTTCCTGTAGGATTTAGCTATCCATATGATGAATCTCCCATCCCTTCAAAAAGTACTTCCATGATAATGCACTAGTAAACTTCTATGGCAGCAATTTTGTAGGTAGAGTTTCTTAAAAGAATGAAAATGAGCAAGATGGGACATGATTATTTTTTATGTTGCAAACTACCTCAATTTTTGTACTATGCATTGATTTTTCATTTTAAAAAGAATATGGCCCATGACAAGAATTTTGTAACCAAATAGTCTAATGTTATTCATTCTTGCCCAGAATGAACAAGAATTAAAATAATGAGGCCCAGAGCAATAAACCAAACATGGCCTAAGGAGGTCCAGGCATTTGTATTACTGCTTGTTATATGCAGAATGAAGCCTAGAGCAGTGAACCAAACATGGCCTTGGTGTTTATATTGACTTGTTTAGAAGCTTGTTGCATGGTGGAATGTCATGCACAAGTTGGCTTTGCTTTTAAGTGTCACCCGTTTAATTTAGCAGCACATATGTTAGCTTCCCCAATGATGGGATTTGATACATGCTATATGGATATCATCTCCACCAAGTTGTATTGCTCCTCTTTTTAACTAATAAATTTATTTGTCAGCCAAGAGAGAGATGATTGTCTTCATCAGATATGATAGGCTAAAAAAGGGATTGTACTATTTAAAGAACTATAGTAGAATGCTCAGAAACAGGGGTGTTAAGGTTTCGGATTGGACCCTGTTCAAATCGAAAGTGTTATGGATGGATTGGATGGTCCTAAAGATGGTATGGACTCGAACCGGTCCATACCACGAATCGTCCATGCA
This sequence comes from Nelumbo nucifera, assembly GCF_055504915.1. Lineage (NCBI taxonomy): Eukaryota > Viridiplantae > Streptophyta > Magnoliopsida > Proteales > Nelumbonaceae > Nelumbo > Nelumbo nucifera. The sequence goes on from NC_142655.1 coordinate 47,315,265, forward strand.
TAGAATGGACTGAAATTGGATTAATTTAAGGTCCTTTGGTCCATTCCTTTCATTTGAGACTTCCAAACTTTTTGAAGGCTAGGGCACGATGTCTCCACCGCTCCAGCCTCAAAGTCCAGAGATTGAACGAACAACCGATATTCTCCATTTTCTCCAGTGGTATTCTCCTAACTTTGGTGGTAGTCTCAGTGGCATTTCCCTATCTCTGGCAATCTACCACTGTCGATTTTCTCTTGCTTTCTCCCTTTCTCTCCAGCGACAGCACTCCCCCTTCTATCAGGCAATCCTATTTCTAGTCATTTTTTCTCTCGCCTTTCACCTCTCTCTCTCTCTCTCTCTCTTAAGTGCTAGGCTCCTCTGAAAGTTTGACCTCTGTGATTTTTCATCCAGGTATTTCATCTATCCTTTGTCATTAGAAATGAGAAAACAATGATTAGTTGGATAGTTTTTAAATAACAATTTTGTTTAAATAATAAGCTAGATGTAAATAATTTCCCTTGTTTAATACTTGGATATTGCAATTGCTTTCTATTATATTTTTTGATAATTGCTTCTCTATTATATTTGGAATTCTAAAAATGATATGATATTTAATAATATTAGAAGATTGGCTCAATGGATTTTATTTCATATCGTTAAAAACCAATTATTAAATGACTAAATGTTAATAGTCAGAAAAATTCTAATCCAATCTCTTGTGCAATTTCAAAATTATTTGAGCCATCATGGCTCAAGTGCATTTTTTTCCTTGGGGAAAATCTATGCTATCAAAAATACATGATACCATACAGGCTTTGACCAATCAAACCCACCCCCGTCTTGTGAATTTTGATAAATATCATCTGATTGGATACCGGTTTTATGATATTGGTTGATTGGTGATTTGGTTTCAGGTTTTTCCGGTATCATAGTCAACATTTAATCCACAAATGGACTGGATTTGGTGATTTGGTTTCAGGTTTTTCTAAGTCAGAAATAAAGGTTTAAAAGTAATCCACAAAGGTTTTAGCAATATCCTTATATTTTGACACCCAGTCTCCAAAAGCACATTTAATCCAATCATTATTATTCCTCTCACAAAAAGTAGCACTCCAATGAAAAATTTTAATATTTTATCTCCTTGGAGTAACTCAAATTTTGTTTCTAGAAAGATTCTAACTAGGAGGCTATAAGGTGTGATCTTGATATAAGGTCCGTAACAAATCAGAGTTGGAAGGGTTGGCTTGTTCAACTTGATAGAACTAGAAATCTAGATTTTTCGTTTCTAGTGTACATTTCCAAAAACTTCTTTATTCCACTCAATCAAATAATTTTTCATATGGTCCAACTTTAAATTTATGTGATCACCAACATATTCTTGGATATTAACTACCAACTGTCCTGGATAATATTTTTACATTGAGGGTTAGAAAGCCACATTTCAAAAAACTTAAAGGGTGTGTAGGTGAGGAATGTGACTTAGGATTCAGGTCCAGGGTAATAGGATGATGGTTCGAACCCCTTATAGCTAAGGTGTAACCTGCTTTTAGGGGGCATTCATTTTTGGGATTTTGAGAGGGGGGAAAGTTGGTCAACCAAAACCCATCTTCTTTTTTTAGATTTATGTGGGAACTAGGAAAAGTTTATTGTCCTAGGTGGATAAATAACTTTCTCACTTGGAGGGAAGTTGCTAACAATTGGATAGGACAAAAGTGCCCCTTTTAATGATGGATTTTTTATGGTTAAAATGACCATTGTCTTATTTATTTGGTAAACAAAAGATCATGGGTAAATGCGCTTACTTGGGCTAACCAGGTAAGTGCATTAATTTACTCAAGTAAATAACTTATTGAAATGTGAACAGGGCCTTAGGGGAAAGAGAAATCCACTCAAGTGAAGCAATTACATACTCTATTCAGAGTTCAATTCATGCAATTGGAACCTTCTCTTTTATTGGACCAAGTTAAGCCTCTTCCCCTAATACCAATTTCCATCAACTTAAGAGATAAAACAAGTTGGACAAACTCCCTAGACACACGTTTAGATCTACAAATATAAGTACCAAAGTACTAGGTTCATCAGCATCCACAATATTCGTTAAAATCTCCCATTAAAATAAAAGGTAAATCAATGTGCATTAACCAAGAACAAAGGTTATCCTGAAAGTAATTTTTATTTGAAGTTCAAGAAGATATTTTTAGAAACATGTACCTGTTTGACATAACAAAAAGAGATATAGACATTCTAGATCTCTAAAAGATAGCTAGTCCTCCAGATTGGCCTTTTGGGGGAATATAGTAACAATTAAAATAGCCAGTGGAGTTAGATAACTTGGACATTTTCTCAAAAGGGATTAATTTGCATTTTACAAAGAAAAATAAAATCAAGGTCAAATTTGAAAGCTAAAGCCCAAAGACCTTAAATTACCTTGGGGTGGGAAGCCCCAAAATAGTTCTAGCTATAAATTTTCATGGGCAGTATTTTGGCTGTTGTGGGCTAGCCACCACCACCCATATCACAAAGAAAATGAACTTAGAAAATAAATAGGAGATATAGGGAGAAGATGAGCAAACCTGTGGATCTCCATTCCCAGTTTCTAACTCAAGAGGAAGAGAGCTGAAGGGATGAGAGATCCATCGTATGACACCCAAAGTTTGCGGAATAAGGGGGCGAATTTCAAAAATTTTTCTCCCCCTTCAACTGAAAATCGCATTCCCTATTTAGAAAATCATATTTTCAATGATCATTCTTGAACCATAAACTGAACCAGATCTGAACCAAAAGGAATAGGAGATGATTATACCTGATACGGAGAAAACAATATCCTCCAACGAAGGTGTTCACGCCCAAGAAATGATCCAAAGACTGCTCCCACTGAATATGGCGCAGTGCAGGATGGAGCAGAATCAGCAGTGTTCTTCTCCAAAAACTCTATCCTTCGCAAGAAACAGCAGGATGGCACGTGAGCACAACTTCCTATCAATTCTTCATCCAAAAACTGATGTCAAGATCAAATCTTGACTTCTCCCACAAGTGGAAATCGAACTGGCAAAACAGGGCGGCAAGAACAGGGAGGCGGCAAGAAAGAATTCTGCAGGGATGCTTAATTCTTCCTTCTTGATTTCAGCACTAAAGAGAATCTGAATGTATCTTCTCAAGGTTGTCGCCCCCTTCTTCTTTTGTTAATCCTAAAGGATCAGCTCCTAATCCCATTAGGAGCTGCTTATCCAAATCATATTTGGATCAACCCTCTCTTTAGGTGATAAGGTTAAACCCTTATCTTATCTGCATATTAGATTAGCTTTCGCATAATCTCATTACGAGGTTTCTAGATCTGAATATTCAGATCTGGACTCTCTGCCTTATCCTATCTGCTAATCCATCTTAGAATTT